>NW_020230410.1:160000-215000 GCF_003227715.2 Harpegnathos saltator
CATGAATGACGGTAAGAAAACGCTACCGAGAGGCGGTTGCCATGAGTTCCCCTGAAATATTGCGCGCCGTTCACTCGCGCCATTATATTCCCACGGTCCGTTTCGCGCGACGAAAATCGCGCGCGCGCGCGATATCCTGACAATGCATCAATTCAGACAACTGTTATTTATGACAGTTCGCGCTCGGTGCGTAAACGGCAACGTCCTCTCCTCGTTACATTATCAAAATTTCCATGGTCCACGATCTCCCATTCCTCACGTACACCCCCTCGCCCGGGTGTCCGTCGCTCTAAGGAGCGACACGGAAATAATTTGGCCCTATCAAATCTCATTCGCGCGACGAGTCATATCGTCAATTTATTCGTGTCCGGTGGCGAACGTTCGGTAGACGTCTTCAACGTCTTTGCTGTCTCTCACCTCGACGTGAAAGGTAAGGTACTTCGCTGCTTGCGACGCTTCGGAACCGGCTAGAGTGCATCGCATCGCATCGCATCGCATCGCATCGCATCGCATCGCATCGCACCGCCTGAGACTCGAACGCTAAATCGGCTAATTGCCAGCGCGAGATTTTCGGGTCGTCTTCGACGCGCGATTTCTCTGCGCCGTGCGATCAACGCGATCCGCGCTCACGTCACGTAATGTTGAACGGCGCGTTTGCTTCGCTAAGCCTTGCACTCTAAGGTTAAGTATCTGCATAAAATGGGGCGTAACGCGGATACGGTACATTCAGCCCGGTATCACCGACAACGATCTGGAACTGGTTTGATCGACAGCCCGGCTCTGACGTAGCCGGCTCTCGTTTTCTTTACCCACCTAGTATGCACACATCCGGTCGATCTGTACTCCGCAACTTTCCTACTTCATTCATGGACGCATTCAGTGGCCTTTGAAGGTTGCACCGCCGGCAGAAAGGAGTGGGTATCGCGGGCCAGGCACGGAGCACGCGGAACGGCGCGCGGAGGAGGCGCGTCGCGCCAGGGGCGTAACTAGCCCCGGCGGGTGATGAGAATTTCACCGGCGTTCTCGTGCCAGAGACGTCGCCTCGGCGAGAAAAGGACTGCGAGTGCGTCGTTCGGGCGCCCCAGTGCAGAGGGCACGCGTACGACTGCGTACGCCACTGCCGTCCCCCCGTCATAGCCGCTCGCTGTTGCTCGAGAGCCGGCTAACACGCGGACCAGTTTGAGAATAATCCTTTCGTGGAAATGCACTATGGCACCGCCGGCCCCGTGCAGCGTTCGCTGAATATGCCCCACGTCGTCTTATTGTCCGCGGGTTTATCCGCCCGTACGAACACCTTCAATCAATTGCGGAGTGAAACTGACCCTCCGCCGTGTGTCACGGGCGTTTCATAATGGACTCTACCGTTCGTATCAATTAGGTAGCATTCATAACGTTCTTGTTGGCGATACCAGAGAGACGAAGATCTTTTATCCTTAGCTCTTTCATCGGGGGAGGGAGGGGCGGGGAAGGGGCGGTGCTCAAAAGAAAACTTTCGCTGCCTAGCGTAGCTTTCTATCAAATTGACCCGAGAGCCGTGTGAGAATCACGGATCTCGATCGGTCTCTTACGGATGATTTTGTCCCCGGTCATTTGCCGGTTGGTAGTTACGACCGAGACTTTCACCGTTTCCCGCGGTACTACTCGGCGAACACTGCACCTCACTGCGCGAGCCGCGCGTCGCGCAATTCTCTCAGGAATTCCAGCCGCGGAAAAGTTGAATGAATGAATACGAGTTTCCCAACGGCGGCAGCGGCGGTGGCGGCTGTGGCGCGCGCGAGCGAGACGCGTTCCTACCGAAGGGAAGGATAATATCACGACAGTATACTAGAAAGAGCGATCCCGTTCAGGACACCACAATCCTGACTGATCATTTCTTTCAGACACGGCACGAGGACGAGGCAAAGCGCGAATGACCTATACGATGACAAAGAATTTCCATTAATCCGAGAAATTTCCTCTCGGAGAGCTTTCTCTCTCTACCTCCCCTCCCTCCCACCCCTTTCTTTCTCAGTCTCAATCGAGACGCGCCTGAAGATATATGGTTGTGGAAACTTACACCTCGCAGTCACGGATCTATGCATGCGCGCAGGCGAGAGGCGTGTGTGTGTGTGTATGCTTCATCTCTCGAACGAACTCCGCGTTCCATCGAAAATTCCGTTCCTCCGCTCCGTTCACACAAGGTACATATCACACACAGGTACATTAAGCCGCTCGCGCTCCTGCGCGCACGTGCGTGAGAGCGCGCGCTAGAAAGGGTTGAGGTTATCGGCGGCGCCTCGCGCGAACGAGGAGGCGAGCGGGAGCGGCGCCCAGGAGAGACAGAGACGCGCGACACCAACACACCGCGCGGTTGGCCCGCGTGTATGCACACGGTGCACGTGTCGGGGCGGTGCGGTGGTGGGGAGAAAACGTGAATGATCCATAGAGAGTCTGCATGATGGTGTGCAAAGGTGTAATGCGTGTTGCGATGGTGAGCGTGAGAGTGCCCCGTCGGCGCGCTCGCGCTCCGCGCTGTTCGGTGTTCCAGCGGCTCTCAAAAGCGCTCAGCCGGCACGTCGCCTTGCGGCGTGTCAGCAACGACGAGCCGAGGTGGACATCCTAGTGATACCGTGAGATATGCTCGCGTAATGCCCGTCGGGGTCGATCTTGACGACTGTCGGACCTCGGTCGGAGTATCGGGAAGAGAGAGACCGTCGAGTCGGACGGAGTGAATCGGACATCCAGCTGCCGGTCGAGCACCGCTAAACTACGTCATCGGTACACGGCACTACGCGGCGCGGTGGGGTAGAGTCGAGATAAGCGGTAGTGGTGGTGATGTAAAACATTCGTGAGTCGGCTGGTTGGCGGCATCGGCAGGCCAGGGAGCGGTACGGGAGAGTTAGGTGCGACGCGGAGCAAGAGAGGAAACAGCGCGGCGGCGGTTTCGGCTTCTCGGCATCGGCTTCGGAAATGGCCGCGGGAAAGTAGAGAGCGGAGCGTTTCGTCGCTGGCTGGCAGGCTAGTTGGTCGGTTGGCCGGGTTGGTTGGTTGGTCGGTTGGTCGGTTGGTTGGTCGGTCGGTCGGTCGGTCGGTCGGTCGATCGGTTGGTCGGTTGGTTGCTTGGTTGAAATTTTTCGAGGACCGCGCGCTCGTTCATCCGGCTCGTCGGGTGCGCACGCGATCGATTCACGACGTCAGACGATTCCGGAGAGCAGCGCGAGATGTGAGAAACAGAGAGAGAGAGAGAGAGGGAGAGAGAGAGAAAGAGAAGAGTGAGAGGGTGAGAGAGAGAGAGAGAGAGAGAGAACGACGTGTGTGTGTCACGACACGACGACGTGAAGACGACGTGATAGAGACCGTACGACGACCTGGATATAAAGAGGATACATCTCTCTTGCGTGCTCTGATATCAGGATGGCCGGCGACGACGGAACGGTGATGAACAATGAGATCGTCGGTATGGAGGGCGGAGAGGGGCACGGTGCTTCGGTGCGGGGGGAACTGCATTCCAGAGTGGGCGGCATTCTGGAATGCGATCCCCCCGGTAACAGGAATTCGTCGAACGAGCGAGCCGCCACCGCCGCCGACGACGACGAGGACGGTGTCTGCCGATATGCGGTCGGCGCTGCTAACCGCGCTATGTCTTTCTTCGAAATTTGCCAGGTATCGTATATCGGCGGTCGAGTTGCTTTTTTACGCTCACTCGGTCCGCGGAGCTGCCGGCACCGTCGTCAAATGTCAAGCATCGATATGTCAAATTGAACTCCGATCACTGCCGATCACTGCGTCTGCTGCGGTCGGATGTTGAATTTGACTCTTGTGCAATTTCTCATCCCCTGCAATGTATTATTTCTCGTTACGCTCACTGTGTGGGAATTGCACTTACTTGGCTCACAGTGAGACGTTTTGTCTTTTAGATACGGCTTCAATATCTCTTCCCACAATTGGCCCCACCCCTGCGGTACAATATCCACGAGGATTCCATCGAGTCGACTGCGGAGAGTCTGGCTAATGATGTGATGCGGTATTTGTTGAAGGAGGATATCTATCTTATATCCCGGGACCCAATATCCCGCAGTATGAGGCACAATGTGTATCAAATGCTCAACAAACACAGCATTCTCTTTGCAAGTATGGTAAACCGTTTGAATGTTGTCCCGGATACTGCATATGAAGCATTCATGGGAGTCGCCAATGAACTGTTTTTACACGGTGTTACCACATGGGCTAAGATTGTTTGCTTGTATGCTTTTATGGGCAGATTGGCCTTATGGGCTAGAGATAAAAGAATGCACACTCTTAAGAAAAAACTGCCATTGTATGTCTCAAGATACGTTGGTGAGAATGTGGCACACTTTATCAAAGGCTATGGATGGGTAAGTACATGGATTTTGTTGTCAAATCATCAAAGGGTGCGCCAAGTTTTACACAAAATACACATACCTCGTGTCTTTGCAGGAGCAATTGTGCAAAGAGTATCCTGTGGCGGATGAAGTTAGCGGAGCAATTTGGAGAAGCTTGTTAATGACCGGAGCCACTCTCGGTTTGATTGCTACAATCTTGTCGGTAACTTCCTGATGGAATCTCACAGAATCGTGCGGTCTAAGTGTGTTTCGTCCAAGAAATTTTCGCGTACTTATGTTCTGTGAGAACACACTCGAAAGAAATATAAAGAAATTCGTATAACGTACGCACAATGTTACAACACTTCACGTGGACGTCGGAACGGTTTGATCCAAACGGCGTACTCGCCCATGTCTCTATCGGGGAACATACGAGAGATTAACAAAAGATACTTCAACGCGTTGACACACATAATTTTCATATCAATGTCACTCGGCTTAGAATCATCCCACATTTTATATAACTCCAGCCAATACATACATAGCATGAGCGACAGACAATGTGTGACACTAGTTTCCTATTGCAATATCTTATAAAAAGAACTAGTGAAATTAGTAGGCAGAACACCTTATTTAATTTTACAATATTTTATATCGAAGTAATTTCTAATAATAATACTCAAAATTGTTGCTTTAGAGCTTTATGTGAAACGAGAATCTCAAAATTTTATTGAATTTAGGTAGACGCAATCTATTTATTTATAATTTATATGTATATTATATATGTTAGGTAGGAGATTACATTAAATAACAAATTTCTTTTCGAGCATGTTTGATCATTTGGTCAGAGACCACATTGATCGTATCCGCACAGAGAGTTTTTTTAAACTTTAAGATATATATCGATAATGCAATTACTATGAAATGTACCGTGATATATCCAGATAGTGGCTACTTTCTTATACGTTGATATATCCCAATACACTCACAAAAATTTTATACACTTATTCAGAATAAATACTTTTGCAAAATAACGGGTTATTACTATGATCATTATCGAAGGAAGGAAAACGAAACTGCAAGAAAGTATCTGCTGCAGAAATGAGTAATTTGTCGATGTAAATTTAGCAATTTTTCTTATATATAAAACAATATCAAGTACTACTATCAATGGAAATTTACAGGGTAGAGCACATGTTACTACTGTGAAAACTTGAACATAATTTTATGAAACGTTCACACTTATATTGCAAATAAACATCACTCATAAAGTAATATGGAGGCTTGTATTGATATAAGTAAGTTTGTTTTCCAGAAAGACTTTGAGAAATGTATGACCTTGAGAGTCAATGTAGAAGAGCATTTTTAATATGTCATAAATTATAAGTGATAAGTCTTAACATACTGTTGCATTATGTCATATGTCAGAAAGGATCAGTCTTAACCACTATGAAATACTGTAAACGACGTACTTCTAATGTATATACGTTCGCAAAATAATCAAAAATATTAACTTCATATAAGATAAATATCATTCCCCCACACTGCAACAAACATAATCCTCTTAATCATATCTATGTAATCTAAAGTATCAATCAACTAAGAATAAAAAGAACATTAACATTTGATATTATGTTTACTGCATGTTTATATAACTCGAAAATAAGCAATGTCATTCTTTCCTATAGGATATGTCATGCGTGTACAAGCGAGCGCAGCTTCCGAGTGGTACAATTATTATTTTACCTCATTCGCACACTGATTTTATTGAAAATAACGTACTTATTTAAACAAGGCTACATTTTATACGTTTATTAAAAATATTTCGAGCTTATTGATTTCCACGACTGTGAACAATTTTAATTGTATGTATAAACATTTTGGATACACAGCTAATGGTGAGTATATCATATAGTAAGGGTGCTGGGATAATTTGCGTCTCTTTATTTCTTAACCAAAGAAAGGAGGGTACATTTCTCTCTGTCAAGGAAATATATATTAACTGTCATTTTTCAGCATCAAAATCTCGTACATATTTTTATATTCGTAATGTCACCAAGATCTATATAATCTTTAAGATTTTTACACTATATATATTGTAATATATTTACAATATATATTATGCATTTGTGATGTTAACGAAAGACAACACCGAACAATGACGAGATATCTATCTGTAGAGATCTCACGGAGATGATGACAATGTATGATATCGATTTGTAACTACAAAAGTAAAGCCACAGTTTTCCTATACTATACTCTAGTAAAATAGCTTATTTTATTATCGCGTAAGTTTTGCTATTTATATTAAATATTCATAAATACCAAAAACGAATGGACAGAGAAATTCTTGACACGAGTTTGCAACTTATACCAACTAAAATGCAATTAAAAGCTCGCATCACTGATTGTATAGTGCCTTCCGAGATATGTTTGATGACTTGACAGCTAAATGTTTCAACTTTTACACATATGCCATGTACAATTTTCGCGAATACGAAGACACTATTCGAAATTTCAAGTTCGAGTCATATACAAGAAGTTTAGGATACCTGCGAATTTTATTTATGTCGGTATCGTAAAGAGAATTTCGAATATGTTATAGTTTGCAAATTAAACAATTTTATAATATATAAAATCGTAAACTAGAGCGGAATACCTCTGACGATTATATCTAACAATTTTCTTATACATCTATTTCTCTCTCATCTCTCTCTTTCTCTCTCTAATCAAAATTTTGCGACTGTACAGAAAACAACTGCATTTTAACTTTTACTTCAGACTCTAATGTGCATCATATAGCAATGATTAACAATTTTCATTTAATAAATCTTCAAAATTTCCTACTTTTTATTACTTTACTACTATTGTTGATATTACTATATTTAAGTATTATATATTTATATATGTGAATATATATATAACTATATTATATCTGTACAAATGGAACTCATTTCAGCTACCACTTATATTGGCAATAAGTGATCATCATCATTATAGTCATCAATCATTAATTAGTTAGCTAATGGTATATAAAACATATCGTCAGCGTTATGGAGATGGTTTATGAAGCGGATTAAAATAAGAGAGCAAGAGATGAAAAGGAAGAAAGAGACAAAGAGCAAGCTATTCAATCAACAAATTCAATCAAAATAAGTTGAAAATACCTGAATACAAAACTTATGTAGGATTATAATCGTTATCTTGATCGATGCTACCATACAAAATATTTAAAGATATTCTTGTGAACAGGATGTTGCAAATTATTTGCAGCATGATAGATTCGTATTTCAAATTGCGAGCTATACCAAATACAAGTTAAGACAAAAGTATTTTACAATTTGGCGCGAGACAAAAGTCGAACAGTCAATTTTTCAATCGAAAAAACTTGTGATAATATAAATACATCTTTTATTATAATGTTTGTCGACCACACAGTGTTCTACTTTTATATGTAAATATGGAGTATGGTGCATGTCAAAGATATCACAAACTTGGCCCCCTTTAAACTGCGCAACGTCAGTATGAGTAACTAATACTTCATTTAGAGCACGATGGAAAAATTTGTGAAGAAATTAAAAATATAAATAGGATAAAGAAAATAATGTATTATATTTTCACTGTCCTACATGGTGTTTTGTATTTAATTTTTTCGAATACACAAGCAAGAGAGAACAGGAGGTTCTATTATTAAAGACGAATACATAACACTGACGATACGCATATAATAATTTAGTGTCTCTTAAAGATTGGCAGTTATAGCCTGGACGTATTGTGGTCCAAAATAGAGCAAAACAGTTAAGATGATTCGTCTTGGTTGTACCTGATTCATTTGGGATGTTTACATCTAAAACAGCTATCTCTAAAAGTAATAGGATAAAAAAAAACTAGTAAAATTGAAAAGATCCTGTGTTATTGGTAAAAGTTGGTGAAACGTGTGTTGAATAAAATAACGGATTTTAGTAGCCGAGATCCCATCCTGTATTGCAACATATTGCTCAATCTAATAATAATGTGATGTCTGTTCTTCGTCTGTTCTATATAATACAATTAATATTCTTATAATTATCTAAAACAATGGGGTACTTTTATCAAGGGTAACCTACAATAATAAACAGCACACAGTAAGCGCAAATCAAAATATTGTCAACTTGATCTGATTGAATTTTAATAGGTCGAGTTCAATATTCATCATAAACGATGGTATACGTGTCGCTACAAACCATATTATATGTTTAAAGTGCATATAACGTTTATCACTTTGTGACATGCTCCATTTCTGTCTCTTGTTAGCTTTCTTGGTTTATCACAGCTGGGGCAGAAGTGGGAAGGAAGAGGATTTGTTGTGTCACACCCCAAGAAGTAAAACTAGTAAAAATTCTCTATTCCTTGTAGTCCCACCATTCCTTCTCGTATCCTTCATAGACATGTTCTAAAAGCACTTTCCTTCGACTATCGCAGTATCTTGAAAAGCAAGTAATATATATATATATATATATATATATAAACGTTTTGCAAATAAAGGACATTATAAATTATAATAGCAGCACAAACATGTACAAATCTCTTACCTATATTTATCCTGAACCTTTTGTTTAATATCTGCAAGATTTTCACTTGTGATATCCCTCTCGAGATATTCAGAGAGACATTCGGTGGCACTCTCCAAATCTTTTTGGTTATCCTCAAAAATCACAGATTGATTGTTCTTCCTCACGTAATAAGCGAAAACGTAAGTGTACATAAGAGTCTGCCTACACGAACACAAAATGTCAACCGCTTTCTTTAAAAATTGCACCTGAAAAAGATGAAAAGTACTAGTGAATGCTCATATATACTTTATATTCGATAAACTCAAAAATTCATATTTTATTATTATTATTATTGTATTAATATACCTCTATCCATGACATGTTGTGTTGTTGCATTTCCTCCATTTTTTCCTTTACACTGGCGTACAGTTTGCTCTCAAATTTTAGTGACTGCATATGATTCATATATCTATTGCAATAAAATAAATATCTCTGTAACGCTGACCTGGATTTTTCTTGCGCATCCCTAGCCACTTTAGCTTCTTCCTCATCATAGCGGTTACAATTGTACCAGCTAGAACCATGAGGCTCCCAAGGTCCGAGACAAACCCAGCAAAATTCAGTTTTACAATTCTGATTTTTGCAGACCATATGGTTACATCCACCATCTTTTTCAATGGTAACATTACACTTGGGACATTCCTTTGTGTTGGCGGCGATCCAGTTTGATGTTTCTGAATCGTCATCACACTTTTTAATCCATTTGCGAAGTAAATGACATTTGACAGGATCATGCCAGTTTTCACCACAATAAAAGCAAAAGGTATGTCCACATTTGCAGGTAACTGGTCTTGATTCTACATACTGGACCTTAACAGCATTATTACAATCAGGAGAAGGACACCATCTTAGTAACCTATTGCACTAAGAGGAAAGAAAATGTAACAAGTGCTTATTTCGACGATATCTTATAAATTTAACAAATATTCACACATCAACAAATATTTACTTCAACAAAGCTGTTGGTAATTAAGTGCTGATACTTCAGTTTAACTTTGGAGTCCTTGACAAGCCGCATAACACTAGCATCATCTACTAAGATGTCACAAGCGTGAGCAGCACATGCTATGGTTTGCCCAACTCCTTCTTCCATGATCTTAGTCGTCAAATATTCTCCCCAACATCCGGTACAAAAACGATGCCCACATTCAAGACCAGTCATCATCTGACATTTTAAATAGATTTTGTAAAGAATTTATCATATTGTCTTTTTTAATCCCCAACTACTACTAAATCTACTTACTGAAGATGGAAGTATCATGAAACAGATTCCACATTCTTCTGTACCATTTGTCGATGTTCTTTTGGACTATTAAACATTAAAAATATAATTTTCATTGATTTGTTAATAACGAGGAGAAAAGTATAATCGAAATAAGCGAGTATATCTTTACCAAGGAACTTTGGGAGGATCGACTTCTACTTATTAAAGGGCCTTTTCTGAATGGATTAATAACTCGTGCTTCAGCAAAGAGTTTCTCTTGATCGCCATCATAAAAACGCTCCATCAGCTTTTCCTTATCCCATTTGAAGTGATTTAGTAAGATACGTGTAGTTGTTGCCGGTATCTGCGGATCAACACACGTGTAGAATGTTTATCCTACCCTGCAGACACTGCAGAGACTTATTCGTAGAACTTACTTCGACAACCGTATTAACTTCCTTTATAGAATCAACCATGTGCTGTACAATTTCCTCTGTGGAAAGCACTTCGAACGGATAGTCATCGACATCGGTGGCTCGTTCACGTGGATTACCAGGCTCTATTTCCATGGCAAAGTCGACGTCATCGCCGCTCGACTCGTTACCAGAGTCGACATCGTCGTAAATCGTTTCCTCTTCCGAATCCATCGTCGTGCAAAACTAACAAACAGTTCTTACACTAATGTTCCTCTCTGGTCAATGAATATATATGCTGTAACTATGCACACAGCATACGATCAGCTCAGTCCTCAGGCTTGTACGTTGGCTTACGTTGGTCGTTTAATACGTGCCGTCGTTTACAATTGATACGCCAATAGCATATCAGTGTATATATTAATAAAATGCACGTTACACATACAAGATACTACGGTACTGATGCGTGCAACACAAACTTGGCATATTAATCGTGACGGTATATTCGTACACGATCCGTGCTGGGCGAAATTCGCGTTATACTTCACAACAATCAGGGAGATTCCTTTCTTTGCTCCTATTCGGTTCACCGTGCGGCAATGCGACGGCGTGTAATTTCGCCGACTTCGAAAAACCCGTCACTCGCACTTGCGTGCTCTCGCGAGATGATGCTACCGACGAAGCGAGATGAAAACAGCTTATGTTTCAGCACATGACGTCATCGTTTCTTGATCCTTGATACTTCCCCGAATAAAGCATCAAGCGAGGCAGCCTCTGGCTGGATCAACGCGTCACCGAGTCACGACGTCGTGCCACCGACTCCCGCCGCGTTCGCCCGTCCGACTTTCCGCGGCAGCGCGGAAGCTCGTGGAATTTTCAGACGTTTCTGTTACGGGGCAAGAAAGAGGACAAATATCAGCTGCCAAAACATCCGAAACGAACACTCCGGCATCTGACGCACTGACAGCTAATGTCACGGCGTACGGAGATGCTCGCACGGGTTGACCGAGAGGAGAGCCAGCGTATATACAGCGTCGTCGAATGGGCGATCATTTAACAACGCATGCCCCCGCGGAATTGATATTTCACGTTCAGCGAGTCAGTTCAGTCGAGGCCACTTTTGCGTGTACGTCCACCTTGCGTAAGCACAATTACGTGTCGCGCGGAACGCGCATCCTAATAAGCGGGCACGATCTCGGAGGACTACGATTTTTACAGTCCGATATAAATACGCGGTCACGAAGGACGCGCATGTTGCAACTCGGCAATTCGATAATCGGCCGTGCGCGCGCTATAATAAACCTCAAGGAAAAATCCGATTTTTCTCTCTCTCTCTCTCTCTCTCTCTCTCTCTCTCTCTCTCTTTCTCACAATTCGATCCCTCGTGCTTGCTCGCGCTGCGCGCGCGCGCGCGCGCCAAAGAAACGTTGGAAGTGTGACACGAGAGGAGCGCGTTCCGTCCGTAGGGATAAATCGACGAAATTTCAGTGCTCGGTGATGAGCTCGGGCTGCGATCGAGAACCGCGCGAACGACGATAAACAATAATCGGGGACGATCAATTACACGCGACTGACATGATACGATCGCGGTCGGCTTTGTCAAAACTCGTCCGCCTCGCGTATCGGAGACAAAGAAAAGCGAACGCCACGGCGGAATGAGAGTTCGCCTCCTGGAACAGCCGTGTTTTGCACCGCGTTGTTGGACGCGCGATACTTGAAAGCGCGAACGTTGCACTCACGAGCACCAGCACAGCACAGAACTACGAGGCCATGTTGCTTGCGTCGTCGTGCGCGCGTTTATCCTCGCCCATTGCAACGGGCACGAGCGGCGCGATCAGCGACGATTAGGACCCCCCGAGTCAACCTCGAACGCACCGTTTGCCATGAAAGAGAGCCTCGAACGAGTCTATAGCTCGGCCACTGCTGCCACGTCCGTGGCGACGCGCGGCATCTCGGATCTCTCGGCGATCGAACGAGCACGCCGTTGTTTCCTACCACCGCCACCGTCGTCGTCGCCGTCGTCGGGCGCGAGAGGAGGAGGATCACGGGAGGTCGTGGACAACGGCGGGTTCGGTGGACGGGAGAAATGCGCGCACCGGTAGATTCCGCGAGGTTGTTCCGTTGTTTCCTTTGTCGTTGAACGCGAGTGACGAGCTGCGGCGAATTGTCGCTGTCACACACTCACGCACGCCGCACGTGTGACATCGCGCCGCGTTGACTTCCGTCGCAGCGCGCCGTGAAGTCGTGTGAGTGTGTCGCGCGTGCACAGCTGATTATACGCGATTGTTCTCCTCGCGCTAAATCGCACGGCCGCCTCTCGTCCGCTCGCGCTCGCGACACCCCGGGTCGCGCGGGTCGTTCGACGAGCGTCCGACTGACTTTTCCGGAAAATTCCAACTCGCGGTATTGCGGACGCGCCATAAGTCTACCTCTGCGTCTTCCGCATTCTCACCCTTGCACTGTGCGTTGTCATCCTTCGGAATGAAACGTGGAGATTATCGATGTTCCGCAGTGCATTGTTGCCGTGATTCACAGCGTCGAGAACGTCGCGGACGGTCTCGAATCGATGACGGTTCACCACGTTCCCCAGCGAAGGAACGTGTTTAGGACATGTTCGCCTAACGAGCGAGCACGACACCTCCACGTGGCCCGCACGAGATCCTAACGCGCCCTTCACGCGCCATGCACGAAAAGCCGTGCGCGGGGCACTACCGGGTCGGACTACGCTCCTGAGAAATGTACATACTGGGAAAGATGGCTCCTTTTTCTTTTTTTTATAAAATCTAGCGGTTTTTTTTTGTAATTCGTTACGTTCGTCAGATCGATTGTCTTGGACTTGCTGGCGCGATCACATCCGATTTAACTGCTCTGCTCTTTTTCGGAGGATTTACGAACCGGTATGAATCGGCAAAAAGTCGAAGAGTGAAGACATATATTTTCTCTCGTTCCGACTGATATCGCACTAGTGTGCGCTAGTTCGAAAGTTCTTCGGAAAAGAGGAAAGTTTTTATCGACGACACGTGATCACGCCTATGTCAGAGCACTTTAATGCGCACGTGCAGCGCGTGCCGGAGAAGCTCTCTCAAGTGTGCGCTGCCACCCTGCGACGAACCGGCGCAAATGTCGTGGAAAGATTAAATTAATCCCGCGAGAGAGAGAGAGAGAGAGAGAAAGAGAGAGAGAGAGAGAGAGAGAGAGAAAAATGAGCCTGCCGAACGTGAGTGATTACTGCCTGCTGGAAAAGATCGGCACCGGGAGCTATGCCACCGTGTACAAAGGGTTCAAGAAGGTAGGTATACGTGCGTTGCACACATTTGAGGTTCGAATCGGAAATGGCGTGGTATCGAGCGGCAGGATCGTAGCTAGTATCGCGCGGAGAGCATGCGTATGTTTATTTACGTTGCCAATGCGCTGTGCTATACACACTCTGCGTGTCTCTCTTCATGGCTTCTCCCGCCTATTCCTTATTTTTTACCCGCAATCCGCACAGAGGAGAGGAATAGGAAGAGACACGCTGCCAAGTGAAGTCTCTCCGTGGCACTTTATACCGTGGCTCCATTTAGATAAACGCACACAATCCTCGTCTAGCTGTCGGTTGTTGGCATCTCCTCGACCTTTTAAACACACACACACACACACACCACTTTCCATTCCATAGATGAGATACCCGCCAACGAGATACAAGTGCATTTTTTAAGCATGACCAAATGCTCTTCCAAATAGTTATCGACTTCCCGATGGTTCGGTTCACAGGGTGCGAGTCGAGAAGTAGTCGCTATCAAGTGCGTGGATAAAGCCTCGCTCTCGAAATCAGCGGTCGACAATCTTGTGACGGAGATCAAGCTGTTAAATGTCCTCAAGCACGAGCATATCGTGGAGATGAGAGACTTTTTCTGGGACGAAGGGTTCGTTACGTGAGATCTTACGATACTATTCGCGATATAATTTCGTGCTGTAAAGTGCGACGACCTATTTCGAATTAACATAATCGCGCCCGCGCGCGTATACGCACAACACACACACACACACACGCGCACAAATGCGCGGTCCGATAAGGAATTGTATTATTGTATTATGTAACACACGCGCGCGCGCGCGCGCTTCTTTCACCTTTCTGGAAAAAGAAAAATCTATATGTACGTACAACTGTAGGCACATTTACATCGCCATGGAATACTGCGACGGCGGAGACTTGTCGAGTTTCATAAAGAAACAGCACCGTCTGCCCGAAAACGTTTGTCGCAGATTTCTGCAACAGCTCGCACTGGCGTTGCGATACCTGCGCGATCATAACGTTTGCCATATGGACCTTAAGCCGCAGAACTTATTGCTGATGAGGAAGCCGCGGCTAGTGCTCAAAGTTGGAGGTTGGTAATCAATCGAGTCTCTGCTTCCTACCCCCTTTTGCGGGAGAAACGCGACAACTTTGCGGCCGACAGCGGCGTATGATCTGTGTCAGTAACAAGCGCCTTTTCAGATTTTGGTTTCGCGCAGTACCTCACGAATTCGGAGCACAAGTTCGCGATACGCGGCTCGCCGCTTTACATGGCGCCCGAGATGCTGTTGAAGCACAAATACGACGCTCGCGTTGATCTCTGGAGCGTGGGGGTGATTATGTATGAGTGCCTTTTCGGAAAAGCTCCCTATTCTAGCAGTAGTTTCCAGGAATTAGCGGAGAAGATCAAAGACTGCCGGCCGATTGAGGTCCGTCGCTCTGTGACTTATTTTCTTCGTCTTAGGAAAGATTCCGTGCGCTTCAAAGTCTGCTTCAATCTTATACGCAAGGAAAACCGTCCTTTATGCTTGCTCTTCCTTCAGTTTCTCCTCAGTCCATCTCTTCTTCTTCTCGTCGCTCTCATTTTTTTTTCACGACCCAGCGCATTGCGTAGCGCCGCACTCTCTGGGTTAGGTGTGAGAGCTACAAAATTTTATTGTTTCTCACGGGATTATTGTTTTAAAAATTACGTGGAAGCTGCTACGTTAACTCAACCGGATAATCTTTGTGTAAAGAGCGTTGATTTAAGTTACGATTTTGAACGTGGTTCTTTAATCATGAGTCACCGATACGTTGTTCACCGTAGATACCGAAGGCGGCACATGTGTCGGCTACGTGTAAGGATTTGCTGATGGCTTTGCTCAAGCATAACCCCGCCGATCGGATAACGTACGACGAATTTTTCGCTCACGACTTTTTGGACCTGGAGCACGCGCCCACGAGAGAAAATTACGATAAGGCAGTGACGTTGGTGCACAAAGCCGTCGAGGCGGATGCCGTGAAGAATTCGAAGGAGGCATTTTATCTCTACTGCGAAGCTCTAAGATACTTCATTCCGATTTTGACGAGTAAGAGATGCCACTCGCGGCTCTCCTTCCGCGATACTCACAGCACAATTAATTCCCCGGTTGAAATAACTCGCGCGTGTAAATCACACGACGAATGCATCGTTACAATGCTGGATTGTTCGATTAGATGAAAGCGATCCGAAGCGAAAGGAAGTACTACGACAACGTGTGAACGATTATATAAGACGAGCGGAAACTCTCAAAACTGCGTTCGTGGACGGAAAGGACAAGCGACCGTTGGCCGAGGGCAAAGGAGGCACTTCCCTGCAAAGGATACCGTCCTTAGAGAGAAGCACAGCGTATAACGAATTACGTGTGTATCTTATATCTCGTAATTTTCAGGATTGGAAAAGTTATTTTGTAAAAATGTCTAGTACAATTACAGTTTTTTCACTGAAAAAGTAACTAGGTACAGTTACAAATTACTCACCTTCAAAAATAACATGTTACAGTTGTAGTTATTTAGAAAGTAACGAGTCGTCGTTACTTTTCGGTTACTTTTTTACAATAATAGTGCTATTATTTTAAATTTTGTAATTGTGTAAGTTCCTTCAATTTGATACAAAAGTGGTCCGTTGATTATTATATTTCTCATATTGTATATAATTTTTACAAATTTTACAAATTAGATTAATTTAAATAAGCAATTCATATTTATTTCTTAAGACTTTCTTAATAACAACTGGGCAGAAAAATGCCAAAGTTGTTCTCATTTCCAAGTTTTTGCTGTAACTCGAATATTTCTGCATATACTGGCCATGGCATTTTATCTTTCTCCGAAAATTGAGATGTTTCATCTATTATTTGAATTTTTTATATAACTAAAACCACGCAGCGCACTTCAGACTGAACGCTGATAAATAAGAACCGGCGATGTGTGATGGAAATCTCCAATAGGTGTACCATTTTTTTGAAAGAAATACAAATTGCGCTCGGAGAGGGGACTATCAGAATTATTGCGTCATTTTATCTTTGTTTTGTATTCTAACGATAAAGATAGACGCAATAGCGCGTTTTCCAAACGCAGCCAGAATAACTGTATGCTTGTTGCGTATAACGTATGTCGCATGTCGCGTTATCGTGCTAGAAGCTCAAGTTTGAAATGTATAAAACAACTATTAAAGTAACTATTAAATTAGTTACTACTACTTGTCAAACAAATGTAACTACTTAAAGTCGAGTTACAGTTATAGATAGAAAAAACGGGGAACGAAGTTAAGTTGTAGCTACCAAAAAAAAAACATAACTTTAACTACAACTACGTTACAAGTAACGATGATTCACTTTCCAACCTTGGTTACTTTTTCACAAAAATATCGATCGTCGTTTTCAATTACGCGCGCCAATCGTCGCGAAGTGACATGAACGATACCGTCGCGCGACGAGACTCCGAATCCGTCACTCATAAATGATTAACAGTGGCCGTGAAATAACTTGTTTGTCGGTAGGACTCCTCGGTAAGAGCACCATGGGTATGACAGGTGCGCTCGAAATAGGAGAAGCTGCCGAGCAGTATCTCGCCGAGGGTAACTACGCTCTCGCTTTGGAGAAATTTCAGTCATGTCTGAGCGTGCTGGTACCTCTGCTGGGCAAGGAACCGTTAGGCCGGAGACGAGATTTACTGCACAAACAGGTGATTACAATCGATCGATAATGCCGGCCGTTTCGTCGTCAGATGCGGCGGTCAGAACGAGCGATTAACAATTACTTCCCGATCCTGCCAGCGACCGGACGGACCCGGTCCGGCGGCACGAGTGCGAAGGGTCGGTTTCGTCGCGATGAGACGGAGGGAGGGCTCGAGAGCATTTAACTCGCTCGCGAAGGGCGCTTGTCGTCTCGCGTGTCAGTGTCAAACGGCGAAGCAGGCGCGCAGGAACTCTCGCGAGGAAATCGTGCCAAAAGGTGCGAGTCCGCCGATCGACTCGGCGTGCGTGAAAACATGGCGGTCTTGCCGTGAAGGATGAGAGGCGTGTGCGAGAGACAATTTCGTGTGGAAATTTCGCAACTACGACCGTTTATTCGTGGAAAAACACTCGCGCTCGATACATATCGAGGTCTTATCTTAAAACTTCCGGTGGGATAAAAATACCGAATATCTCATACTGACCTTAGTAACGTTCATTTCACTTATCAAATAAACACTCGCGTTTTTGTACTTTTAATATACGTTCTACTGCGGAGCTTAATTTTACCGTCGTGCTAATTTTTTATCTGGTCGCTGGTGAGAAAGCTGTGCCGGAAAGCTGACCGTGGATTTTTACTCTTTAACGATGCATCGGAGCATGCACATGCTACACGACGCGACTGGTTGTCAGCTGTTAGGGCAAAGCGACGCATCTGCAGGAGGGTTAAAGTACTATTGCACATGAACACAAAGGACATCTGCAGGACATCTTTTAAAATATGCATTATTTTGTCGAGAGATGCACCGAAAGTCGATAGGCCGGTTCTTTTTAACTACGGCACTACTGCACTGAGATTTACTGAGATTATGTGCACATATACGTGGAGTGTCGTTAATTTTCCCTCCAATTTCAGTTTACGTATCCTCGGGTTAAAGATGGGTTAGGGTGTCTAGATATCCGTACAGCTATACGGGTGATCGATATAGAAAAAGTAATTTTGGGTTCTCCGAATATTCTCTCAAAATATCTAGTTAGGATAAACGAATGTTTAAATATACATTTGGATATCAAAACCTGAACTAATTGGAATTGGCATTAATGGGGTCGTGTGTAGATATTCACAGTCATTTACGAGAAACTTATATATTCCTCATCAACAGGTACAAATATGGATGCAGGAAGCTGAAAGCACTAAAGGACTTTTAGCCACCAAGGATATAGAGGACTCGTCGCAACGTGCATCCGACGAACAATGCGTGTTACAATAAGCTCTGTAAGCATAATAATAAAGTATTTTCATCGTCACAATTCTCTGTTATTCTTCAGTACTGCCACCATGTGTAGGCAGCAATTTGCCACGTAGCACATTTATTATGCCTCAAATTAATTACTGCAGAGCCAATTATTGCACTATATGGAGTGTAATAATAAAGAACTTTATATTCATTATACTGCAACAATTTCGCGATTATTTAATTAGCATGCATCAACTGAAAGAAGCAACTCAGCGTTTTAGACAAAGAACTTTAGAAAGGTCAATTTAATTCTAAATAAGCTCCAAACTCGAATGAAGAGGGCGCGCGTGTCGCCTCACGATACACCCTTACGATTTCCGGCATAACCACGTGACCAAATAACGGTCGCGGCTATCGCGAAGCTTCATGGAAAATTCCCATTTCTGAGCGACGCTCTCCTCCCTCCTTTCGTATATACATATATACGTATACATATGTATATAGCCCCCCTGTCGTTCGCCGTTTCATATAATCCCCACTCTTGATTCTATGTATTACCTCCCACTCTTCCACCCCCCACCACGTTGCTACACGATACCGGATGTGCGGCAACGTCGCAACCGTTAAGTACATAAGGACCAATGGATGAGGGGGCCTGAAGGGGGAGAGTTATGCGGGGTGACGAGTACAAGAAAGAACTGGCAACGTGTGCCACATTCAAATCTGGTCTGTACCCTGCTCGGCCTCTCTCAGTCCGTCTCGATATAGTAAAACAGTAGAAAAGCGCAGAACGAGAGGATCGCAGCATGCATTTGCCGACGAGTGAAGTGTAGCCTGCGTGTGTCGCAACGTAATGCTACATCGATGCAGAGACCATTGCGCGCTTCATCAACAGCAACGACGCGGTGTGTGCTAGTAACAGTGGGTTATTGCGTTGAAACGTGTTTTCGTTAGTATATACGTGTCTCTCCCTCTCCTTCTTTCGCGCGCGCGCGCGTTCTTTCTCTCTTTCTTTCTCTTTCTTTCTTTCTCTCTCTCTCTCTCTCTCTCTCTCTCTCTCTCTCTCTCTCTCTCTCTCTCTCTCTCTCTCTCTACTTCCTCTCCGACTCCATTTCCGGTACAAGAGCTTCGAGCAGTATTAGCGATAGAGCAACGTACGAGAGAATACATCTCTATCGACGGTGTGCCTCGCGCGCGCGTTAACATCGAGACGATAAACGGCAGCGGCGGTGGCGGCGACAACGGCGGCGGTAGCGACGACGACGACGACGACTCACTTCCTACCGGCCCTTTCGTCACACGCGTACAAATTTTCGCGCGCACACGCGTCCGTGCTCGGCTCGTCGCATGCACGCAGCAATTTGATGTAAATGTCACGGGCGCGCGGTGGAGGCGGCGGTGGTGGCATCGTGACTGTGTCGCGAAGGAAGTACCACGCGTGGAAGTATGTGCATGGACATTCAGGCTAACGAGAAGAAGCAGCAGAAGATGGGCGACAAGAACTCCGACGAGGACGTCCAGATCGTAGAGGCCCTCATTTTCAGAGGTAAGTTTTGAGGTTATGGGTGGCGGCAGAATGGCGCGTATCTGCGTCTCTCACTCTTCTTCGTTCCCTTCCGCCTTCTTTTCCCTCCACCCTTACTTTTCTTCTCTCTCTCTCTCTCTCTCTCTCCCCCCTCTTTCTCTCCCCTCTCCCTCTCCCTATCTCTCTCTCTCTCTCTCTCTCTCTCTCTCTCTCTCTCTCGCTCTCTCCTGTTCGTTTTACTCTTTCGCTCTCTCGCCTTCGATGCACAATCTCTCTGTCCTCGTTTTACGCGGGATATCCTACACAACGCGTTCGTGAATCCCCTTCCATACGCTAGTCGTACCACCCTCCCTTGCTCTGCTAGCACCCAGGAGGTGTCTGTGCGCCTTTACGAAACGCACCTCGTGCGGACCCGGCTAACGTGGCTTGTCATGCCGGCGACTATCTGTCAAACGATATCGTTTCTCGTGACAATTCTGCTGAAACGCGATTGAGCCGAAGGAAAGAACAACATTTTGTCAAATGTGCGATATGCGATGCTGAACGATCAGTTAATTTTGATGTAAAGGATGCTCCGAGCAGCATGAGTAAATGTTGTACGATAAGATGTACATTTTGAAGATACAGGATTCAGTTATCTTTTTTCCTTTGTATAAAAAGCTCAGTCTTTTTATGGAACAATTCTAGCGATGAAGATGACGTTTTCACGAAGAACGTCGATAAAAGATTTTTTGCTAACAAACAGTATAATGAGATTACTGAAATTTGACCTAAGTAGATTTCCTATAGCGAATAATATCTGAGATTTCAAAATATCCTACCGATGGATATTTAAGGATTATTCAAAGATTAATAAGGTCTCTCTCGAACGCAAAGTTCCTAATGAAAGCGAATATATCTGTATCGTTGATAAACGCGTACATCTATGCAGAAGGCATCTGATTTTTATTTTATTTTACAGGCGTTTTTACTTGGAAATGACGTCATAGTTTATTTAAATCTAGGTAAGACGATGTTTGACGACATAGAGAAGCTTTGCTCTCTGTCATTACGAATCGTACTCTGTAGAAAAAGAAGCGGGATTAAACGGAGCACCAGTCTCTGTTTGCTTTCTTAAAAGCAATAAGAAATGGTCCTTATATCAAGAGCTATGGTTTGCAATGAATTTTAGTATGCAAGGCGCATGTGCATAAATATATACGTTTTTGTGTATAGATTTACACAACTAACACGGCACACGCGCCGGTTATCGGTGTAATAAAATTGTGTTTTTATTCTTTTGCACGATTTGTCGAGCAATTGTAGTTAAGTAAATTTTAGATGAAGAAAATGCAAGATGATTGTACATTTTTGCCGGTTCTAGTGTCAATCGCGCGAAACGTCGATATCGAAAATATCACAGATTGCACAGACAGCGCGCGATTTTATTTTTCAAAGTAATACAAAAAGAAACACACGCTGCGTGGTCCCTGGAATAGAATTCCCTCTTCATGTTTGTCGTACAAAGTAAACGTAGCGTGTATCGCTCTCTTAAATTCTCTCGATATTGCCCGACACGGTGCGTTTCTCTTCCCGACCCATTATTACAAAAGTATGATATTATACATATATCATTTTGTATTATTTACACCGCCTATACTTACCAGCGGGAACGTTTCATAGAATCGCGTTGCTATGTAATAATAATATAATACGGTGAAGCCGCGCGGGCGCGCGCGCGCGCGCGCGCATGCATCGTGTAACACGGAGCCGAGCTTGCTCGCTGCCAGTGCGCGCGCCTGTGTATATATTCGTCAGCCGGCTCGGTCGCGCATGTGTATGCCGCGCGCTTATGTGTAAGTTATATACAAGGAGCGAGAGAGCCGGGAGGGACATGTGCGGCCCCGCGGTATATAATATATCCGCTTTTATATACTACATAAGGAGCGAAGAGTGATGTAACAAAGAGGCAACTCCGCCGAAGATAGCCGAACGTGGCCGAGCGCGGCGATACGCTCCGCGCAAGTCTCACGCGTGCTTTCGGTATACCTCGTAGGAGAGCGCGCGGCATGTACCCCGCGCCGAAGCTCGTCAGCTGCTACGAGTGAGCGGCGCCATATGCAATTTTGCGCGAGTTGCGCAAAAAAAAAATGACGCGTGCGTAAAGGATGGAGGCGCGCGCTGTATATCGCGCCAGACCTTTTTCACCCGCTCGGCACCCGACCTTTGCTCTCTTTACGCTCTATATTACCTTCCGCCATCCGAGGGAGAACGGGAACGTGGAGCGCGCGCGAGCGGTGACCTTCATCTTGCCGGCTTTATTTATCGGTCGCGCGAGAAGGAAATGCGCCTTATTAGCGCTCGCTCGCCAGATTTATTTGCCTTTACGCGAGATTGCGCGCTCGCGTTTAGAGTCCGTGCGCGTTGCGCAACGATCGCCATCGTCACGGTCATACTTTCGCAGTGTATAGAAAATAGGACGCGCTATTATAGATAGAGCGATCGCGGAGAATGCGCGCGCGCGCGCGCACAAGAGAGGGGGAGAGAGAGAGAGGAGAAAAGAGGATAGAGAAAGCTGAGTTATAGCAGTACATGGGTAGATAGGAGGAGGTACATCCGTTCCACCGCCATATTGTTCTTTCAGTAATCCTTACCCCTCTTCTCCCTCTCACTCCATCTACGCCCGCCGATCTCCCCCTCCATTTCGTCGTCCTCCCCACCTTCAGCTGCACCCCCACCTCACCCCTGAACCAAATAACCTTTGCTCGGCATAGCAACAGCAGCGATAGAGAGGGCTACTATAAATAGATCGCTACGACCTTCCAGTGTTGCCAAAACGACAGGCCCAATGTGCGACGCAGTAAAACTAGACGCTATCAAGGCCATGTCAGCCATTTTGCGACGGCAACGTCGCAATAGCTGGTATATGACCTGAGCCACTATTTTTTCAATGTACTACTGTACGACACTCATTGTTTCGCATATAGAATTTTTTAAAATTCGTACACGTGATGTGCGTACGATGTATGTTGAGTAAACATGGCGGCATTTGTAACGAATAAAATACGCGCGTTTGCGTGGGCGGGATTTTGGAAATTGTTCGTGGGGAAATCTCTGCTGGGACGACACGCGAGACATCTAGGAAATGCTTAATCCGGTCGCAGTTCCCGGGCCATCGAAGAAATATATTCGCGACAGTAATTTTTTTTTATTGCAAGTTTCTCAAGTATCGATCAAGCGACGTTGCTTTTCCACCAACGCGCGTTTCTATGTATTCGTCTATATGCTTGAAAAGTGAGACAAGAGAGGGAGTGGGCGTGCCCGGGGCGCGAGAGCCGGCAACGCCGCGCTCGTAAATCATGATTAAAATAATAAGTATAATACATATGTAGTACATAGGCGGCCGACGGGTTTATGTACGTAAGAGCTGCGCAATGGCGCGAGCGGAGCTGGCGTCTAGCTGGGTTCTGCGCAACTTCGGTGCCCCCACCTCCTCCCGACGGTCTCCCACCACCGTGTGAAATCCCTCGGGTGAGTTCCAGGAGCGACGAAGAACGACGGTGAACGACGAATCAAGCGCGGACGTTAGAGGAGGAGGAGAAGGAGATGTAGGAGCGGGAGGGGAGCGGGAGGGGTAGGGCACCTGAAACCGCGACTATATACCCCCGCGCGCACGTTTACCAATCTTGGCACTTTGCCTGAAAGAGCATATCGACCGTGCGACGTTGTCACATCGTCTGCGCGATCTTACACGCCGGTCCTGGCTACTCTTTGAGCGGTATGTACCTAGCTCCTGCCACCGACCGGTCCATGTCACACGATGCGCGATCTGTGATAGCCGACCGATGTGCGAGCTAGCTGCCCAAAGAGAGAAAAAGAGAAAGAGTGCTCCGAGAGAAAATGCGAAACGTTCGCTCATCGGAATTCTTTTTAGAATCAATGCATACAAATCAATCGCATACAACACGACACGTTTTCGTCGGTTACCAAAAAAGAAGAAAAACTAATTTTATTTGCTATTTTCAACAAAATAGTACCGATGACCAGTGCTCTCTCACTTTGGAAGATTCCAATCTCATGGCTGAGCAGCGACACATTTCTCGTTAAACTACAGCTATTTGTGAGGATCCTATTTGACGTACACGCAAGATAAGATTGTCAAATTTTCTCTTCTGCCAGTTTGTGCCAAGAATGTACTACGTATAATAAGAGGCTGTGCTACTCTCTCACACACGCACACACACACACACACGCACACACACACACACACACACATTTTATTGAGTATCAGACATTGATTGTGTCACGTAACGTGGATGTTGAAGATATCAATCAATATGTTTGACATTTTATTCAAACCAAGTGACAAGATTTATCGGCAGAGATTCGCCGGCGGCACGAGCAATTATTTGCATCACCGTAATCTCTCTTATCAGGATTTACATACCAATTATTCAAAATTAATTACACCTACACAAGATTGACAATTCTGTACTGCTGCGCGTGTTTCAGAGAACATGTCTTCCACGAAGTTTCTCGTTATAAGACGAGCGATACACCATAAGAGCTTACGAGTCACAGCCGCGATGTTTGGGATACAATGAATACCCACAAAAGCACTTTCTTGGAATTGTCTCGACGGCTCGACGCTGTTAGGCGTTACAGGCAAAACAGGGTACAGGTGAAAAGGACTCGAGCGATTATCCTGTACTCATTTACATATACAGGGTGTCTCGCAGAACCGCCGTAACAACTATGAACTCGTGTATTCGTCATATCGACCGGTACCTGCCAAGTATCACACCCAAATGGCCCCTACAATCATCGAGAATATACGGCCGGAGATCCATGACTGTCAAGACATCTCCGTACGAAACACGAGAGCGGGGACACTTTCGGACACTTTAGACCGCGCGGGGGCACCGCGGCGACACCGTCTGCGTCGGGCATCGCCAATCGTCACTGTCAATCGTGCCGCGTTCTCGATTCCCCAGCTGAAGAAGAGCCACGCCGGACTCGCGGATATTCCGAGAATGCCCAACAGACCAGACCAGCTACGTACGCGGCGCCGCGACGACGAGGACGAGCGTGTACCTAGACGCGGTACAGTCCGCGCAAACAGTCGTACGTGGATCCACCGCGGTGCGGGGAGACCGCGCAGAGGTGCCTAATGCTCCCGCGGCAGCGCTGGCTCGACGCGGACAGCTCGACGCCGCGGCCGACACGGCCTGAAATCGGAGCTTGAGCGGTGGAGGAGAGAGAGAGAGAGAGAGAGAGAGAGAGAGAGAGAGAGAGAGAGAGAGAGAGAGAGAGAGAGAGAGAGAGAGAGAGAGAGAGAGGAGAGAGAGAGAGAAACCGTGAGCGCGCGCGGCACCATATAACGTGAGACGGTGTGTCCTCGTTCGTGAGCGCCGTTCGTGATCCTTGAGAAAGCTCGCCGACGGCCGACGCGGAGCTACGCCCGGACAAGCGCGGCATGTACATACGTAGTCGACGGTGAAGTGATACCGCGTCTACGTGCCCCGTCCTCCCCCTGTTTTACCTACACCCTCGACATATCGAGCGCGGTAGTAGTGGCGACGACGCGGCGGTGGTAGCGGGCAGCGGTGGAGGTGGTGGCGGCAGTGATGAGGATCTTTCGCGCCACCTGGTATAATAGTGTCGGCGCACAAAGTGAAACGTCGTTATCATCGTCGTCGTCGTCGTCGTCGTCGTCGTCGTCGCCGTCGCCGTCGTCGTCGTCGTCGCCGACGACATCATCCTCCTCCTCATCATCATTATCATCGTCGAGGGAAAGCGTGAAAACTGTGAGAGCCGAGAGCCAACGCGTAAAGGGACAACTTTCTCATGCGGACCGTATACACGGTGGTCGGCCATCCATCGTCAATACGTCGTCGTTCTCGTCCTCGTCTTCGTCTCTTCGGCCTCTCCTCTTGTCCACAGTCGTGTAACATGGATCGCGCGCCGTGTCGTCGGCGATGCTCTTAGACGGACGTGCTGTTGCACTGCTGCTGCTGCTGCTGCTGCTGCGCGTATAACCTCAACGAGGGAACACTGTGGCGTGTCAGCCGCCCAGCTGCCCGTCGAGATGTGATTTCGCGCAGTGGACTCAAGAATATCCTCTTCACCGTCGAGGATGAGGAACGGCTTCACGGATATACCAGTCGCGAGTGCGGACAGCAGCACGGACGCCATATGGCTCGAGAAGAGCAGTCCGTCGCGGACAGCACCCGAGCGAGTATCACTCAGTAGGTGTTCATCTTCGTGCGTCTTGCTCCGCTTGAGCCGTTAGGCCTCGGAGCGTAAGTTCGCTCATCCGAGCGTTTTCACTGCTCCGCCTCCATCTCTGTTTCTCTCTCTCTCTCTCTCTCTCTCTCTCTCTCTCTCTCTCTCTCTCTCTCTCTCTCTCTCCCCTCCCCTCCCTCTCTCTCTCTCTCTCTCCCCTCCCCTCCTCTCTCTCTCTCTCCCTCCCTCTCTCTCTCTCTCTCCCCCCCCTCCCTCCCCCATCTCTGTTCTGCTCTCGCTTGCTCACTCTCTGTATCTTTCTCTAAGCATCGAGATGCTGCAGACTCCCGAGAATAGTCTGTGCATTTAAACGGAGATACGAGATGTGGTTTCCCGTGTCGGTCGTCCACAGCATCGGCAATTGGATTTGCGGTGTGCCGTCGACGACTTCGAGAGTCTCGCATGAGATTGCACGGTGCGGTGTGTGAGTCGCGCGGCCGATTCTCGCCGCAATCGTCGGGCAGTAAAATCGCGGATTTTGCAGTGTTTACCTGGTTGATCCTGGTGTTGCGTTAATCGCATCATGCCGCGTCGCGATGCTACGCGACGCGCGGCGGTGGCGGCGGCGGCGGCGGCGGCGGCGGTGGTGACACGCTCGAGAACGCGAGTCGCAAGCAGCGATCAATCGAGGATCTTTAATTGAAGCGCGTCACGTGCGCGGTATTTGGGCTTTACTACCTACTACTCTTGACTTCGCACGAGACGCGCACATGTTTGTTTGCTCTCACGTTTGCGCCAGGCTTGACAAGAGAGGATCCTTTCGATTGTTATTTTGACGCGGCCCGAGCCGCGAGAAATTCAGAGTGATTGTGTCCGATGAAGAATTCATTAATCGCCTCTTGCGGCGAAGTTCGATCGGAAACCTGCTTACGTTCCCAGTGCGTAGAGATGTATGACTCGTGTGCCGCGATTGTTGTTGTGCGGTGAGATAATTATTTGGGATAATTACACGCGCAATGGGCGACAGTGAGTGTGTGGTATATTTTGTTTCGTGCGATTGAATCCAATCTATTCTCAAATACGCGACGTAAGCTAAGTTTATTTAAAAAGTATACGTAATGTACACGTAACGTACGTAAAGTACATGTAACGTATTTAAAAAGTACACGTAAAAAGCAAATGTTTATAGGAACACATATAAGAAAAAATTTCTTACATTTTTGCCTTGAAACTTAATTTGTGCGATTCATGAGCCATGACGAGCGATATCATAGGATTGACGTAATCTGTTAGCGGCTAATTAAAAAGAATATATTTTTAATATGATTAAAGGAGAATATATCTTTTTATTAGAAAGATAAGTATATTATTTGGAAAGTTTCTTACGTGATAAAAAGCAGTTACGGAAAAAAGTAAAGTAGAGGAATAAGATAACTAAAATGAAATGGAGGAAAAAGTGATGTAAGGATATGTAGGAATAAAGTGAAGTATACAATGAAATAAAAGGAGATATTTAGGGAGAAAAAGAAGAATTATTTATAAGAATTAATGAATAAGAAAATTAATGAATAAAAATAATAAGTCGGATTTTAAAAGAAATGTAAGAAGCAAATTAAAATACAAGCGAATACAAAGCAACGCTTGTTATTAACAAACGCTTGTATGATATTTGCGTACTAACATTTTTTACGCAACGCAACTGCGATTTCAATGTTTTATTCAGTATTTTGTACGGAGAAAGATATATCACGTTCGCGCGTTGTAACGTGTATGTACAATGAATTAGCTTAATTGATAAGCGATGTAACTGAAGCACTATATATATATATATATATATATATATATATATAATTTATAAGTTTGTACAATATATTTCGTTTTTCTGCAGATTTCGATAAAGTCGTTGTCAAGCAAGAACGTCAAGAAGATGAAGCGGAGATCTGTGAACTGGCTGCCAAAATGGTGGAAGCAAACAAGGCGAAAATGATGTCTGCTCTGCAAGGAGCGCAACAAACGAGGCCGCAGTGTCTCGTGTCACAGCCTAATCTACCCGGTATCCTAGGATATCTGAATAAACGGCCGAACGAGACTACATCGTCTGTGTCGAAAGCTCCGGCCGATAGTCCAGACAGTAGAGTACCACCGTTGGACGACGAAAGCCACAGAGGACGTTTTGGCTGGACCAGTTTTGACGAGAATCACATACCCTATATATATCGCTCCACCGAAAAGTATTGCGCCGTACGCATCCTAGAAAATAAGCTTCTCAACAAGTACCTGAGCTATCTACACTCGGACATCTACAGCTGCACCTGTATAAGGAGTTACTACATCACGGAGGCGGAGAGCAAGCTGTTCAACGAAATCAACGTTAAGCACTGCGAGAATCAGTTCGGGAGGGAACAGTTTACGTGCAAAGACCTGGTGGTGCGTCTCATAGACGCCAAGGAGTTTTATAAGTTTCTTGATGTGTGCTATACGAAACTGACCGCCGGTACGAATCCAAGTGTGACGAGCGGTCGTAAGGCTGAGAAATGCGGTTTCATACGAATAAATAAAGAGTCTGTGGTTCCTTATACGGTGAAAGACGGCTTACAGTACGTTCCGCTGTTTTATTTCGAGGGTGAGACTGAGAATCTCAAGCTGAAGGCAGAGAAACTCGAGGGTTGGGATCTGTCTTACTTGAAGTTCTGCTGCAAGGTACAGGGTATACGTAATGAACTGTTTGCTAGTGAGACGTGCTCGGTAATTAGTTTGAGTGATATTAAGAGTTACTTCCCGCCGGGTACCGGCTTCGAAGACTATTGGCCGAGCAAAGTTATGGACTCACAGTTGTTAGTGAATAGCAATGGCGGCGGTAGCGGCGGTGGATGGACAAAGCAACCGCCTACACCGCCAGCGACTAAGCCTACTTCTGTGCAAAATAACACGAATAAAGTACCTCTAAACGCGCGCGCCGCTCCAATGCCTAACATAATGCCGCGGGCAGCTACCGTGAGTGCTGCGCCGCAAATGCCGCGAATAGGACAACCGAGGCCGGTGGCTACAACGCACCCTGCGCATTCTTCCCCATCGGGACTTCCCTCTGGCAGATCGAACATGGTGTCGCAATCTATGCTGAATACCGTTCAGGGAGTCGTTAACGGCTGGACCGGGCTCGTTGGCGGCCAACCTGCCTTTCAGACGTCGCTTGTTTCACAAGCGAACTCTATCATACGAATGCCCAATGCGTCTCTAAATATGCATAACGTAAGCCCGCAGCTCGCAGCGCGTTACTTACATTACATTCGTCTTATTATCTATAGATGTTGTCTCTGGATATCTTATGGATATTTTAAGTATAATTTATGGATTTTAATTCACATTCGTTCCAAGCGTAACAATATGTGATATTTAACGCATTGTTTCTTTCTTTTTTCTCTTTTTAATTCACTTACGAATCCTACTTTTGTGTGATGTTGAATGAGTTTCTTTTTATTTTCAGCAAATGCCTGCTGCCTCTAAAAGTTATTCCCAACAATCTAGAAGCAGGGGAAGTAATAATGGGGCAGCAGCTCCCCCGTATCCTGGCGTCTACCCGGTTACGACTATGCAAAATGTAGCCCAAGCTCAACAACCACCACCTCTTGTAAGAGCAACGGCTCACACGAGTCAACCCAATCTCGGGTAAGTGTCAATCAAAGTTTGTCAAGATAATATAGCTTACTATATATATACATATATCGACATCAAGTTCTCACGAAGTTTTAAATATAATTTCAAGGAGATCTTTTGTTCTTCTTATTAACATCTTTCTTTGGCAACAATGTAGTATTCTTATTTAAATATTGAATGCTTGCTTTCGATATAGCAAACCAATGATGACTGTATATCTGATCAAATTGTTGCACTTGTTTATATCATATCTTTACACACATCATTATATTGTGTTTACATTTCAAAGTTATAAGTCTTTTTCTCATGAGCACAGAGTAGTTTTTCGCAGAGAGATATTATAATCGACAAATTCTTTTTTGTCTAAAGATATCAGTTATGCACATATATATATAATACATAGTGCAAAAAGAATAAAAATTTGTTAAGAAAAAGGGCAATTTATAAATGTATCATCATTTTTTATCGTTTCCACACGAATATTTATGTGAAAGTAAATCTGCAAAGAAAAGAATCTCCGCACTTTATATTGAGCACATCAAGCATGACGTATATCGAGCATCAAGCTTATTTCAGCTTGCGAAAAATTATGTTTATACAAATCTAAAAATTATTTATTACACATAAAATTTATTATATGTAGAGTATTTGCACTATAGCTTTTTGCATTTGTACATACAACGTATGATTTTTTTTGTATAGTTATCCCACCTATGGGAAGGATGACTGGTGAGTCCCTGTAAAATATACAATAGTCGCGTAGACTATTATAAAAAAAAGTAAGATTAGCATGCACAACTTTAATATATCTTATCAATCTGACTGACTCATACAAATAAAAATCTAATATTAGTCTAGTATTAATACTTATTTTTAGTATCTTCTCTACACTCCCTCTCCCCCCCCTTTTGAAGTTTCTTCCCGAATGTAGACAATATTTATATAAATGGCTTAAAAACTTGTAAACATATATGAATATAATAGTATGTGATTTAAGATTACTATTGTACTGCGGTACACTTATCTCTTATCATATAATGAGTTCGTATACTTGAGATTTCATGACATTTTTATCGTCGATCTTGCAAACTAATCCTATCAGTATAAATGGAGCAATTTTTGCATTGAGATTTTCATTGGAGATTATTATAAGTTATACATTTTTATTCATGAATCTAATTATTTTAATTTAAATGTGGCTTGTAATATGCATAAGCATAAATGTTGTACAGATATGTTGTTTAATCACGTCTCTATATAAATTGCATATTGTTTTTGATGTTGCAGTATATTGTAAATTTATCGATTGAAATAAGTAAATTTATTAATTGAAGTAAGTAAAATTCAAGTAACAGACATTTATATTTAATATTAAGAACATTAGAAACTGTAGCAGATACGATGGGATGAATAAATTATTTTAATGGAGATGTTGCAAAATATAACGGTTTTTATCAATTTCAGGGTTACCACTACATACAATGCAACATCTACATTAGGTGTACCTAATGCAGTCACAGCAAGTACATATCCGCAGATGCTTGGTTTAAGTGAACAAGTTCAAGCTTTGATGCCAGTGCCTACATCAGCATCAAACTTGTTACATCAACAACAAAGGCATACACCTGTGCATAGCACATCTCTTAACAAGTTTCCACCTCCACTGATACCAGTTAATGGTAACAATGGTAGCTCCAGGTGTATATCAGACTTTGCTACAATTTTAAAGAATGAAATAAACAAGAACTTCGATTATAAAATTTACAATTACCCCCTTTTTTTTTCTTTTTGTTAAAAACTAATTAAAGCCATTTTCACGTTGAAGTTATTTTTCAGGGATTCGAGAGGTAGAAAACCGTTAATACAAATATCGGAGTCGCATATATCCGCCTGTCACGTACAACCATACCAGATACAGAAAGCTCTTGTCGAAGAAAAATTGGTACCCTGCATTAACTTCAAACCTTACATCTATACCGAGTTGTTGATGACTCTTCCCGATTTTATCTCTCAATACTTTCCTGCCTGCGACATCAACAGTTGTAGACAAGTTCTTACAGACGTTCTACATATAGATTTATATCAAGGAAATAGGTAAATAGAGCACATACAGCACTGGCAAGGAAGAGGTATCGACTCTAACGAGAGAAAAAAATTATTTATATTTTATAGACTACAAATGAAGATGTTGATGGAAGCAGGCAAGTGTTCTTCGCTAACCGAAGAACTACCTTTAATACAAATTAGGAGTGTCATGAAATATATGCCACAGTTCAAGTATATGTTCAACAGAGGAGATATGGTAATGCCTGTGCCGGCACACTCTTCTGAGGAGCATGCTGCCAAAAAGCGTCAACGTACCAGCTAGGATTGGCTACAGCCTTACTGGCCTACTTACGATTACTATCATTCGGCGTTCTAAAGAAGCCGATGATGTTTCCATTCGCGCACGATAATATCGATTCGCGCATCTAACGATGTTCTAGAGATAGGCAAGGTATTTGAGCGGGAAAAATTGCATCTCGTGTTTGACGTGCAACAAAAAGCACACACGCAACCACCGAAGGATTAAGTTTTTGTGTACAGTGACATAGTGTGAGCTATTTCTTTCTCCAAAGTGCACAACTGCTGCAGTGGATAACTGTAAATAAAATTGAGGTGTATAAATTTAGAATATTACGGTTGACAATTCAGATCTGCTTTATGTAGGACGATTTACTTTGTTTCAAAACACTTGGCATGTGACGTAGCGATTGCTACGTTACGCACAGAGGATAAGTAGATTCAAGACAGAAACATTCTTATTTTCAAACCAGATATATCCATTCCACACATGTGAACACATACACGCACACAAAAGGATACGTGCGTATGTGTGTACGTGCGTACATGCATACATACATAATATACGTTACTTTATTTCTACCTCTTTGCAACGACGAATACTATTCTTTCAGATTCTATATTCCACGGTATCTCGTTAAATGTTAGTATCTTGTGTATATGAAATAAAAGTTTTGTTTGAATGAAATTTCGGAGAAAGAAAACGCTATATTCAATTTATAAATTGACATGACGTGCTATAGAGTTATTCTGGATGAATAACCTATTTTGCATATTGAATGTATCAATACAATGTATCAATACAAAAGCGAAACGTGGAAGTAAAGTAAAAAAAAAAATGAAGGTAATGCTTCTTCAAGTTCCTAGCTATTACTAGTACGTATTCTGATAACTAGCCGCATGTTAATTTAAAAAAGAAAAGAAGTGTTTAAACCAATAATTCACTGATAATTGATGATTTATGCAATAAGTTTATGTGAATTTTTATACATTTTTCATAAAATTTATTTAATAAAATCGTTGTGTCACGTAATATCGAACAGTTTCCGTTTCAATTCAATTGTTTAACAAATGCACTGTGTATAAAAGTGTGATGGACGTATCGAACGGAATGATAGCTTGAAGCAAATGCCTATCCATTGTGAAGAGATTGCAGTAAGCAATATCCTATGGACTACATTTACATTACATACACCGCCAACTACATTTGATATTTGATTAATTCATGTGAAATCTGATATTTTCGCACGGCAAAAGGAAGCAGAATTGACATCAATTCATGCGTTTGTATTGTAACATGTGCATTTATAAGTGATACTTTGCGATGTTGCTGCTGCATCTTCCTGATACTCATACCGCAAATTTTTGTTTCAGAACGACTTATTAAGACAAACTATTTGAAATTTTTGTTAACGCGGTGTTTCTTGTTTATATTCAGTAAGTTCCATATGCTCGTTGAGAATCAGTATCTTATGATGGGGTTGACGTGAACATCTCGACAAATGACTTGAGAGAGGTTGTGCAAGTTTGATGAAGATAAAAAATAAAGACAAAAGAAAAAAACAGTACACGTTGTAAAATTAAAAATACTTACGTTAAATGTGAATGTTACAGGCGCATTGCCAATAAAGCGATAGCGATACTTGGTAGAGATTTTGATTAAACGCATGTAGTTTGTGTCCCGGGAACTATAAATGGTTCTTCCCAAAGCACCGAGTTTAGATGTGTATTGTAACTATTTTACGTCTACCCCTTTCATAGATACGTTAAATTTTCATATATTTGGAAATGTCCAAGGTACAACGTATATGTAGAAGACTATTAAATTATAATTATGTGTGTGTGATATAACAAGAAAGTGCGACAATGTTTAAGCAATGAAAAAAAATCTTAATTGATCTTCGAAGCCACATAGAACTGGTCTTCCACATATTGATCTGCAAATACGTCAGGAATTGAGTTCCGTTTATTTTGTAATAAATTATTTCGAAACGTCGAAACACTATTGCAGTATGTCGTCGATAAACACGTCATTTATTTCTATTTATATTAATAGATCGCAAAGATGTGATAGCTCTTATCGTTTTGAACGACGTATAAGATGCTATTTTAACTCTTCTCGATGTGGGAAGCGTGGAGAGGGACAGAGAAGTAAATAATTATTATCGACCGGCTACTTTCGTCACTCTCTAACTTTAGCGTAAGAAAACTCTGAGAAAAAAAGTATACATGGTAAGCAAGTGTATATAAGGAAATAATTATAACGAGGCTGATTCACATTGAGCACCGTGAATCTTCCGTGCAAGGCATAAATTGTTTGGATATCCTATCGTAGAGAATACGGTGTATTTCTGAGTAATATCGATGAGTAATATTTTGTCGTATTGCAATTCGAAGATCTTGCATTACTATTCGGAGATTCTACAATGGACTGGTAATCTCTTTTCTTTTACTTTCACGAATGATTCAGGGAATCGTAGAGAAAATTCAATAAAGATAGGAAAAGAGGGATATAATGTGAAATAATTTATAGTTATTCGCATCCGGTCCAAAAACGTTAGAGAATATAATTATTTTTAATATATTAGATTAGTATGTTTATTTGTTAACATCTGTTATAAAATAATATGTATTATACTTTATCACGCTATCGTTTGTACATATTTAAAGTATAAGAAATAGGAATATTGCATATTCCAAATAAATTCATGATACAATCAATGATAATTAGTTGCTTATCTTTCACCGTCAAATATACATGTCATTTGTATATAATAACATTTTAAATATAGCGTGGTTTTTATGACATATATATTTTTTGTAGCAGTATATTAACTTTGGAAAAAAAAATAATGATAACGAGTTGGCTCAAGTGTTCTAGTTTCCACAAATATATTTTCGGATACAAAATCTAAGTAACTTTTATTTTGTTACACGAAAATGTAGATACGTTAATTTTTTTATAAAAATTATTAAGTTATATCGCGTGAGAAGGAAGTTACAAATAAATACAAGCTTACACGATCGGAAAGCATTAATTTTCCATATTTTAATTTACATATTTGCAAATGTAGCGCTATTTTTATTCACCAAGTTACATAACGTTAAATTAAAAGCATTTTTCGAGATCATTCTTGATCATTCACAGCAATCGTGAATAGATATGATGTTCATTGTGTAATGAACAAAAAGCTTAAGGCTTCCTTCTTAAAATGCACATGTCATATTTTTGATATAAATAATTTTTCAGTACAAAACGAAATTGAGAGAAAAGCGAAGTAAAAAATTGAGCGATCGCTCGTGCATTTTTCATTTAACTAGATATATTTTGGATATACTGAGCGACGATAATGTTATAATATGCTCGAGACTAAAGACTTCAAACTTTACAATGTTTTATCGAATCGTCTCGTCATCATTTTTACGAAAGTTACAGTCCGTTGAATTTTAAAGTCATACTACTTGAGAGTGTCTGACTTGTATTGAGTCAAATCACGAGATCTCAACTGGTCAAGAGATGAGAAATGAGTACACATCACACATGGTAAAGACTGGGGCCGGGAACCGAACCCGAGACCTTTTGCTATCAAAATGAGTGTTCTTCCAACTGAAAACTACTTATGCAACACCATGCTTCGATATATGATCTTCCTCTTATTCAAGACAGAAAAGAATTTACAAGATTGCCCACATATTCGCTACATCAACTAGTAAGAGTTCAGTTCAGTTCAGTTCAGTTCAATATATGGCTCCAGACACGTCCACATTAAGGCACGTCCACACGCCATTCTCCAGCTTTTTGGCAAGACAATTCCTCTGGGTCTTGATACGAGGATATTCGAGAAGTTAACGATTATTAATAACGATTAAAAGAAAAACAGTGGGGACAATGCGTACGCAGTCCCCACGATCAAAAAATATGCATAGTTATAGGAATCACATCCAACTGCCACGGAAGCGAACAAAAGACTGAACTAGAGTGCGTTCCGTTTCACGCATATGCGCGCATTTATCTATAGTTTATGTCACGTATACGATAAAAAATGCGCGCATATGCGTGAAACGGAACGCACCCCTAATAAGGGTATGAATCACGATCTTAACATCTCGACTGTATGGTGGCGGCTCATAGCGGAGACTTTGGAACTAAATGCAGGTTCATCCACCTGATATTCGAATCTTTTTCAACCGACATTTATCGACTGAGTCACACTTTCGGTAGTGAAACCCCTTATAGCTGCTAGATCTACTATTTAGTCGTGGCACAGCACAACGACAAGTCGGCCGTATCGTCCATTTTCAAGTAGTTACAATTTAACAAATGGTCAGAAACATTTTTCATGTAGCAGATTGACGTTAAATAACGTACTAATAACATCTTTAATATCAGTTATTTGACATCAGCACATATTTACTGAACTGTTTCTTACATTGGAATAGTTTGATCATACTGCATGATTAACCATGTAAATTTTAACTTCAGGATTTTTATTGATAAACTTCAATTTTTATTGAATCATAATTAATACACTCTGCTTATCATAGAGTTAATAATGCCATTAATCGATTCCGGATCGATCAAACTACATACTTCAGTCGAAAATATTATTATCTATATCTATCTAATATAATTAAAATCTAATTAAAATTATTTCTATTTCTAATCTATCTTGTAGGATCTAATTAAAATTAAAAATATGCAACAATTAGATAGACGATAATAATATATTGTTACAATAGCGCCCTGATTTTTGTTAATTTGATGATTTTGAAATTTCCAAAAATCAGTAAGTTAACAAAAGTCAGGGCGCTATTGTAACAATATATTCTTAAGACTAAATAAAGCAAGAAAGCTAGAAACCACTTTTTCTTCCGACAAGTAGTTAGCGAGATATCGTAAGTTAAATATTGAAAAAGTTATGGAGTTTTCTTCAAATATCTCAAAAAATATTAGATAAATCAAAAAATATTTTAGACGAAAGTTGTTCAAATTAACTAGTAGAAAAAAGCAGTGTAATAAAAAGTAAGGGTTTCCATTAAAAAAATGCAAGTTGACCTTCAAATGACCTTGAAAATAGAGATCAAGGTCAAAGTCAAGGTCAACATAAGGTAGCTCACTTAAATCCCTATAACTTTTATTCAGATCATTTTCCTTGAAACTTCAATACTGAAGAGTTACGCTATTGGCTGCGTTCTGATATTCACTGTCAGTACAGAAAATACATAATTTGTGTTACGTATACTATAGATTTTCAATATTGGCAGTGGATTATGGAACGCAGCCACTGTCTGTATTATGGTCACAGTATTCACAGTAACGACACTGCAAATTTCACGTTTCCAAGGGTAGATTGCACATGCGCCGCTGTATTACCTAACCAATAGCGTTACAGACATAGCGTTATATCTTTTTCTATTTCACTTTCTTGCAGAAAAAATATACTATATGTTTCACTCTAACTTATTACACTTAGTTTTGCAGTAAAATTAAAAAGTGCAAAACATCTTTCTGTCACAATTGCTAATTTCAATTTCTGCTCTCTCTTTCTCTCTTTTCCTCTTTCTATATATATATATGTATTTATTTAAATTTTTATTAAATCATATAGAGTACGATTTATTAAATGTTGTAAATGCTTTGAACACTATATAATAGCCTTCCTTTTAACGTTCAAAGTATTTGTAGGCCGTATTCCAAAATTCACTGCCAGCGCTGAAAATTTATAGTTTGCGTGACACAAACTATATATTTTCAGTACTGGCAGTGAATTTTGGAACACGGCCCAAGTCTCAAGTAGACCCTGCTTGCTATTGGCTATGTAGCGGGGTTGCGCATGTGCAATTTATTTTTGGAGACGCTAACATCAAAGGTACCGACAGAGCGTGTCGCTACTAGGTATACTGTGCTATGGTAGTGCGGCGAACAGTGACGAAAATGAACATACCTGAAAACGTCACGCAGATACCGCGTCATGATGTACGAACATGTAGAGATACGTCGCGTTCGATCAGAACGCCTGCCTAACTTCAAGCGCGAGGGCATTTACGACGCCGAGTGAACTCGCACGAGACTAGCCGAGGGTATCTCGGGCCAGTCGCCATTTTGTTGGGTAGTCATCGGGATCGTCGTGTTACTCTCACCTCGGGATTCGTCGTCATTTCGTTCGGACGGACGGTGAAACACCGTGGGACTCGGGGCGCAGCTCTCCTACTACACGCCATCCCGCAAATGGCTTGTCTGAACACCCTCAAGCAGGAAATCAAAACGCTCGAATCTGTCTTCCCCAAGAGCCATGAGAGGTTTCAGATAATGTCCGCGAGCGTGGACGAACTCAGTTGCAGGTTCGTCGGTAAAAATGGGAAGAAGTATGAAATACACGCCAATATCACAGTAAGTGGAACTGTTGCGTGCCCGTACACGTAAGAGTATACGCGAGTGCTGCTTTTCGACCAACCACTGACTCTGTTTAACGCGTCCGTCGTGCATTTGTGCCTGCCTGCCTGCCTGCCTGCCTGCCCTGCCTGCCCTGCCTGTCTGCCTGCCTGCCTGCCTGCCTGTCTGCCTGCCTGCCTGCCTGCCTGCCTGCTTGCCTATCTGTCTGTCTGTCTATCTGTCTGTCTGTCTGTCTGTCTGCTTGCTTGCATGCCTGCTGCGTGCATCCGTTCGTTCGTTGCTTCCTTGCATCCTTGCTTCTCATCGCTTCCTTCGCTCGTACCTTACCTCGTGTCGCTCACTTGCTCTCTTGTGCATCTATCGTTCGATTGAAGACACACTGGCAGTCATACCGCTAATTTGCGTTCCGTGTCAGATGGACAAAGAAACAATGACTCAATACCTGCTGTTTAGGTCCTATTGACAGGACTCGCTTCTAACGGTACCGATTTTACGGTGCTCTCTCACTGCTACCTGTTTTCCCTCGATAGCTCGATCATCCTGACGCCGTTGCCATCGATTTTTTTTCCTCCGTGCATCACCGCCTCCTCGCTCATGCGAGGAACCCTTGTTTGGCAAATGAACAGTAAGCGATAAAGGTCGATGCTTGCTGTGAATTGATAGCGAGCTTTTCTTTCTCTCTCTCTCTCTTTCTCTCTCTCTCTCTTTCTCTCTCTCCCTCCCTCTCTATCTATCTCTCTCTCTCTCTCCCTCTCTCATTTTTCACGAGGTGCGTCTGTTGTTACGCGTCTATCTTTCCGTCGCGGATTTTAAAGAGTCGTGCATCCGTCAGCCTCACCAGTCCCCCAGGTCTGCGCGTTTTCCAGACGACGTCGTGTCTCGTGCTGTGACTGTCACGTTGAAAAGCGCCAAGTGACTGCATTTTTTTTTATCGATTCTAACGCACCGGGATGTTTAAGCAGGACGCGTTCAGCCCAAAAATGCCTCAACCGGAATTGTTGGCCAATTAATGACGCCGTATGTATTAATATCGTCGTCAGGATGTAGAGGTAGAGAGAAAGAGAGACACACGGACAGACAGAGAGGGGGGAGAGAGAAGGGGTGGGAAGGGAGACAGAGAGAGAGAGAGAGAGAGAGAGAGAGAGAGAAAGAGAGAGAGAGACAAAGAAAAAGGAGATCGTAAACCTTGCGTCGTATACAATGTGTCGCGCTCGATCGACCACAATCCCGCATGTCGAATGCGACTTAATCGTTGGGCGAAATTAACAAGGCGTTTCATCTCGTCTCGTAGTATGGAAGCGCGACGCGTCGTAGTACGCACGTAGACGACGTGCGGTGTTAGCGCGAAGAGCATGGCAATCGAGTGCGATCCCACTTTCCTTTTTTTCCTCTTCTCTTTCTTTTTTTAATGCATACGTTCCCCGTACGGTCACGGTGCGTGCTGCATCTCTGCATCTTTCGTGCATCATTTACCGATTGTGCGATAGATGTCAGGTGTGAAGTATGCGTGTGTTGCGTGTGCATGCGTGTATGTGTGCGTATGCGTGAACGTGCGTGCGTGCGCGCGCGCGCGCTTGCGTGCGTACACGGGAGAGTTAATTGTCGCGTTTTGAAGCTCTGTTCGTAAAATTTTGTTGCTGTAGAGTCCGTTTTCCTCTTTACGTATCGATATGTTGGTACGTTTACCCGCAATGCGAGCCACACATGAGAATTGATGTCTACGGTACAGCTGCATCAATGTTAATATTGTTTATACAGGAAACCTATCCTTCTACGCCACCAGTTTGGTTTGCCGAGTCTGAGGAAACCAGTGTTACGAACGCTGTACAAATTTTAAGTAACACAACAGGCCGTGACAACCATGTAATCAACCAAGTGGGAATCCTCCTGAAAGAACTATGCAGACTACATTCGTTACCAGAACCACCAGACGTCGAAAGACTCAGAACGGCCCTGGATCCTTTACGTTTAGGAGGACCAAACGAAGCCGTAGCACAGAGAATGGACGCCGAGGACGTTGACGACTTCGACGAGGACGAAGAGAGCGAGACTGAAGAAGACCTTCACTTGGACATGGACGAGGGAGATGCCAACGCTAAGAGTAAGGTAAAGGAAGAGCGATGTACCTGCAATTGGTTCACTGTGTGTTCATCTGCTGTTACTGTCATCTTGATTCTCTCATGGCACAGGGTGAAGAAATGGATTTGGAACATCTCGCGACGTTGGAAAGGTTGAGACAGAATCAGAGACAAGACTATTTAAAAGGATCTGTTTGTGGAAGCGTACAAGCCACCGATAGACTCATGAAGGAACTACGTGATATTTATCGAAGTGACAGCTTTAAAAAAGGTATATTATCCCTTGGAATTATTGGGTTCCATCCACTTAATCTAAATTATAGTGGTGTATTATCGTGTATTTCATTTGTACATATACTCATGCATCTTCTCTTTTAGGAATGTATAGTATAGAACTAGTAAATGACAGTTTATACGAATGGAATATCAGGTTGATGTGCGTAGATCCTGATTCACCACTTCATAGCGATCTCATTCTTCTAAAAGAGAAAGAGGGCAAAGACAGTATTCTTCTCAACATGCTTTTTAAGGTATCCTATTTGTGTAAACTAAACATTCTGAAGCGTGTTGCGCGATAGTTTGCGATTTTGAGTAAATTATTCGCACGTTGCAGGAAACTTATCCATTCGAACCTCCATTCGTAAGAGTTGTACATCCCATCATTTCCGGTGGGTATGTTCTTGTGGGAGGCGCGATTTGTATGGAACTCCTCACGAAACAAGGATGGAGTTCGGCGTATACAGTGGAAGCTGTTATAATGCAGATTTCAGCGACGCTAGTGAAGGGCAAAGCGCGTATACAATTCCAAGGATCAGGTGGTGCTGGCAAAGTGTGCGGTGGACAAGGCCAATATAGTTTGGCACGTGCCCAACAGTCATTCAAGTCTCTTGTACAAATACATGAAAAGAATGGTGAGGATATGCCCGTCCGACTATACGCTAGTTCCTTCGTGCCATTCGTAGAGTTGAAATTGATTTCATTTTGTGTTTCGGCAGGTTGGTTTACGCCCCCTAAGGAGGATGGCTAATGAACAGCGGTTACCCAATCGTACCGAGAAATATGACACGTGCTTACAGACGAGACTTTAATTCGGTGTGTGCCCAACAAGTAATTGTTATGATAATGATTTGATACACAAACACAGCAGTAACTAGGTAACTTAAGATATTGAATTAATCTAACGTATAATTCCTTTGATGGCTAAAAAAGCTGCCGTGCAGTTTGGTTTCGTATCTACAGATTTTTGGTCATTAGCGGTTAGATCGCTAATTGTGTATTGGTAAATGTAAGGTATCAATCGTTTCATCTGGAATTGATTCTTATGTTTTGACTGAGAATCCCCATTGTTATGAACGACATAGTAATTTTAGTACTTTCCCGAAGATACATATGTGTTGTACGTGCGAAACAGTATAAATATTCTGAAAAATGCGTTTGCGCAATCGTGCTTCCTGTCTTTTTAACGGGAGGAGATTATAGTTAGCATTTTTAGATTAATAATACTGGAGAGATTTTTAAGCGTTTCTTTCATTATTTTATTATTATAAGTACCACATTCTTTGTTTCCTACCAAAAAAAAAATGGATGTTTTTTGTGCAATTCAGTGACAAGAAAAGTGGATGTCACTTAATTTTTTGAAACCATTTTGCAGCCACCGGTATCTCATGAGCGATGTATTATGCGAGTGCACAACCAAAGCATTTCTCAACAAATTTAATCGGAAATAAAATGACTAAATAGGATATGAGATAAAAGTGTAGCTTCATATCGGGAGGCTCTAGAGAGTACACGATCATAGAAGTCACAAAAGTTTTAGCAAACTTTTCAGACTTGCAGTTAAATGTGTTTCGTAAAGCTAATTTTCTCTGTAAACAGTAATCAAGTCAGATTTTTGACACAAGAAGCAATATTTTTTTACATTCGGCAAATAGCGTATTCCGCAACATTGGTAGACTAGGTGATATGTAGAGCCTTGTAATGCTTGTATCGTGTACAACGCAGTAATTAATATGCATGTTCATCTTTTGCTTAGAAAGTAGGAGCGAGGCAGATACTAATGTATAAGTATCGTAAAGTCGTGCGCATTTTATGTTTTTCTCAGGTAGTAAAACCGTGAAACTTTGATTTGAGAGATCGTCGATTTTTTTCTATCGCAAGATTATTATTGAGAGATCGCCTGTAGAGCTTTCTATAACATAATACCATATATCCTGTTGTAACGTTCAATCGAGTATAGGAGTTTGAAAGATGTATAGATGTATATAATGCAAGTACTCTTTAGAGTCTTTTTACCAGAAGGCACAAACGCAATGGAAGCTTGAAGGTTTTGGTTGTGTGTTTCATCTAAATTCATGATTTGACTCTTTATTGTTTCCGATATGTCGCAGTTTCCTAGTTATAAAACGATACGTTGTGCCCATACAGACGATCTGTAATTTTTCTCTCAATACAAGATGAGCGAGCTGAATATTTTTTGGTGGAATTAATTCTTATGCGCAAATTTGTTTTCGAAGAGCTATCGGTTGCCCGCAAATAGTAATAATCAACAGTGACATAATTATTATTTGCACTAGTAATCCAATTACCATTGTTTACAATGATGCATTTATCATGATACATTAATTGACATCGGTAATTCGCAACTGACCACAATGGAGAAATTTTCTCGAATGATGATCATTTTATGCGCACCGCAGTAATCAGCCATCATTCGCGTGACGAGTAAATGGCCAAACTTTACGTATATACGCTTCTAAAGCGAATTTGTCCATTAGAATTAATAACGGATATCATAACGCTAATAACACACTTTAGTGACTTTAATTTTCGCTACCAAATTATACGCAAGCTACGCGAGCTGACGATTTGCTGTTTTCACGCAAAGGAAAAAAGGAAGAAAAAGAAGAAAATAACTGCATTAGATTTGTCCTCGTATTTTCGTATTACGGCATGGAAACTGTATAAATTGCAATAATTGATTCCTAATTGCTTTAATACTCTCCAAATTTATATCGCACTTACTGAGCATCTATGCATCTATTTGTTTCGTACATACATGCATACATACACGACACACATTGCCCCTTGATCGCGCGTACGCGCGCGCACGCACATACATACATACGTACATACACATAAAATACATGCATATATACATACACATATTCTGTTCCTCGTGCTTCATCTTCCTACGTGATTACAAATGTAGTTTTCGCTACTGCACATTTCCAACTGGGAAGAATTTTCGTTATTTCCCGTAAGCACATCACAACTGCATCTCTTTTCATTTTCTTGTAAATATTATATCAATATTGCAACAATAGCTGAGATCGAACGGTTGTATTTGAGTGACTCTCGTTTCAAGTATCGTTCTTTTTATACATATCTGTGAATCATTATCGCGTTTGCTCTCGTTAGCGAGATAAAGGAAAAAGCATACCCTACTAATATCGTATGGAGATGGAGCAAGTACATGTGTTATTTGACGAGATAACATATGTACACTGTGTATTGGTACACATGATTATTGGTATAACTGAATCGAGTAGCGTGGATCATTAGTTTCGTTCGCGGTACCGTTAAACTCGTTCTGTGAGGAAATCGTATGAGCAGTATCGTCATATAAATAATAGATTCTTAAGTATAGATGTGCGATCATCGAGCTCGTTGTCAGTGGGTATCACGATTTGTACAGCCGCGCCCGTTTGACACTGAGTAACTGGTTGTTCGACGTTCGTTATAAACGTTATGTTCTTCTTTGCCAAAACTCTTCTTCGTTCCCGTCTCTGTTAAGTTTTTCTTTTGTATATGATCGTATATGATCGCGGGGAGTAATGTGACATGTGTATATTTTTGCTACAAATATCGTTAAGACCTTTCATTTTTCGTAGAACATTCGACTCTTGCCGGCATTCTTCTTGACGGTTTTACAAAGATCTCTCGGCGTAAGGTCGACGATGTTGTACACACACGATTAGTTCGGTTTAATTATACATTTAATAAACGACGTATCACGAGTTAAAAAAGGATGACGATAGATGCGTAATAAGTAAGAAGATGAGAATAAGCCTGGCGCGCATGGCGCGCCGGGATTCGTTCAAGATTGTACATTTCGTTTTTTTTATTGTATACGAGAACTGTGCGTGTATAAAACGAAAGAAAAGCGCAAAGGTGTGAACGTTTGAGAATATCTACAGCCGGATGTTACACAACTACACTGGAATACACTTTTCAAACCTTTAGATTATGTGCAGCGCGGCATAGTCATAAAAGAAGAACCTACGACGTTATCACGTTATACATTCGAAGCGATCTATTTAAAGACTGATAAAGAAAAAAAAAACGAAGCGGAGCTTGAACGTTCTTTTCTTCCACACATATTACATCTGTAACAAAATGTATCTTTCACGCGAGACTTCGATTCGTGAGCATAATGAGCGAGAGACATATCTCTCTCGAGCGATTTATCCGCATTGAACGGGATTTTCTGCATTTTCTCTTTCACGAGAATGAGCGCGATTTACGAGATGAATGCGTATTCGAGAGGTATTTGTACGAGGGCAACACGCGGTGCCAATTCAAGAAGATGGATGTATTTGTATTTGTGGCAAAAATAGTATTTCGTCTAAAGTCTCTTTTCAAATTCGTTCGTTTCACTTTCTACGATTTATTATCGATGTGGATATATCTGTTTATAATTATCCGTTGTCGCGTTGACTCGCTTTTAAGTAAATTGCGAATTGATTTAACGACGAGATGTTTCCTTCTTCTCTCGTTTATTTTTATACTTTTTTTCTGTTTAAAAGGGAGAGCACCCGGTTCACGCGGAACATAAACGAGTGAACGAGGCTTGATGGGAGTGAGGAGTATATTTGGAAATTATAAGAGGAACATTAAAGAGAAAGAGATCCACACATGTACCTGGTTGCCGATCCATATTCTAATCTCTTGGTAGTCAGTAACAGTCTTCGTTTCGCTTGAACCGTGGTACCCGATTGTATCCGTTTGGTACTACTCGGGTTGTAAAACTTTGTGTATCATGTTAAGTATACTGCTATGACTTAACTCTCTCATATTGTAACATTCTCTGACGAGGGTCTAGACTTTCGGATCGAAGCAGCGTGTGTGTGCGTGTGTGTGTGTGTGTATGTGTGTGTGTGTATGTCGTACGCGTCGAGAGAAGTCGCGATTGATATCTCTCTTGTTTTCGGATTTGTGCCGCGCATCAAACGAAAATCGTCCCTCGTGTCCCGTTTTTCTCTTCGCGCACACGTGTTCTCTCTCTCTCTCTCTCTCTCTCTCTCTCTCTCTCTCTCTCTCCTCTCTCTCTCTCTCCTCTCTCTCCTCTCTCTCTCTCCTCTCTCTCTCTCCTCTCTCTCTCCCTCTCTCTCTCGCTCTTGCTCTCGCTCTCGTTTTCCCTCTTTCTTTCCTTTTTTTTCCCTTTTTTTTTTCCTTTTTTTTTTTCGTAGCCGCCGTTCCTTTTTTTTCCTTTTTTTTAGTAGCCACTTTCTCGACGTGGACGATATTCCCCGAGTCTAAACCCCATAAATTAAATTCACGTCTCACCATCTCTGTCTGCATTGTCCTACTTGCGTATAATTACCGATTACTCATCGGTCAATCGCGAACGATCGATCCATTTTTGTTAATCGGTCGTGTCGTTCTCATTGTCAATCTATAATCTTAAGATTACTCTACGTATCTTAAATCTGCTCCACTTGTATATCGTACCATTTATCGACTTGAGTGAAATTTCCATAATTCTCTAATATATCGAGCATTATACTTTCTCTCTCTCTCTTTCTCTCTCTCTCTCTCTCACTCTCACTCTCTCTCTCTCTCTCTCTCTCTCTCTCTCTCTCTCTCTCTCTCTCTCTCTCTCTCTCTCTCTCTCTCTCACTCTCACACCACGATATTTCACGTTAAGTTACGTTAATTATTATTTAGGAGAACGCTACGAAACAGAAAATAAAGATTTTAATAAAAAAGACAAAAAGACGAACATTCTGTGATCTCAATACTCGCATGTCATACTCGCGTGTTATCCTGCTTCGTCGTCGTTTTTATACATGTATCATCCGTCCACTTATCGCGAGCACACATAATCGTGTAATCATTTTATCAACAAAACTCGACCGCTTTCTCTCTCTCTCTCTCTCGCTCTCTCTCGCTCTCTCTCGCGGCCAGCGTCCCCACTCCGCGCTGTTAGTTCTGACGTTCAAGTGGGGGAAAAGCCGCCGTGGAAGACGCTTCCGAGTTTTGTTTTTACTACGCGCGCGAGTGTCTCGTGGCGAGGACGTCCTTGTGCCTAGTCTCCGTACACACGAGAGCGTACACACGATTGGTCTCGTCGCTGTATTTTTCACACGAACATTAACGCTCGACATTCCGCCAGTCGTGTGGTGGAATTCTCATTAATCCGTGGCCGGCACTTGCGAAATTTGCTCGTAAGATGACGGCCAAGCGATCGACCGATCGCTCGCCGCGATCGAAGCTGCGCATCGATCGATCTATCGTCCTGACGTGAGCTCTCGCAGCCACGTTCAGTTAACGGACACCCGCGGTGCGAGTTGGTGTCGTGTCGTAGTGTTCGCGGAAATTCGCACTCGTCAAGCGGCACCGAGCCACCGGCGACTTTGATTGTGTGCTCACGTCCAGCTGGACTCGATTCGTAATTCGGCCAAAGTGATCAGACGCATTGCAAGGAACGGACTCGCGACGTATTTGATCGCGCATCCCCCTCGCCCGCCGGCGCGGCGGAGGACAACGGCCGACATAGTGGTTCGTTCACGATGATTCGAGAATCGCTGTGAAGTTAGCGCGCGGTGTCCCTTCTTCGCGTGCGTCTCTCTCTCTCTCCCTCTCTCTCTCTCTCTCTCTTTCTCTCTCTTTCTCTCTCTTTCTCTCTCTACCGCTCCTCATCTCTCTTTCATTCGTGTAACTCGAGCGAAATAACGAGCGCGCTCCAGATCGGACGAGTGTCGGTCGTGTTTAGTCGACGATCGTAATTAATGGCCGGGCGCTTTTTCTCGCGCTCGCGTGATCGCGTAAATGAGTGTGCCAGTGAATCTTTCATCGTGTTTGGAGCCAGGAGAGGAGAATCATAATCGGATCAGTAGCCAGCGTTCGCGGAACGGGATTTGACGGAGCGCTGCGGGATGCGGCTGTGTGTCCTACCGGTGAGTAAATTCATTCATGCATTATACTTTAATTGAACCGAACGCGCACGAACATGCATGCGTTCGCGGAGAATTAATGGCGCATTTAACGAGGTGCTTCAAACCGCCGGCCGGGTTTCCCTTTAACGGGGCAGAAGTTTGGAAAAAGTATCTCGCGCTGCTGCGGAGCGTGTAACAAAGCATCGTAACGGTATGGCATCGTAACGAATGTGTACTCGTGGCCGAAATCACAACGTGGCTGATATTTGACGACCGAGCTGACGCTGATTTAATAACTCGCAGATTTAACGACTCTGTTTGATTAAGTCGATCTCAAGGGCGTAGCGTGCCGAAGGACGCGGCGTTGCGCGGTAAACAAAGCGGCTGCTTTCGAGTTTCGTGAGCGTGACCTTGGTATTATTACAGGCACGGAGAATTGATCGTCAATTTTGCGCCTTATTCACGGGCTCAAATCGTTTGATAGTGTTCTTTCGTAATCGCGAAGATAAATATCTCTATTCTCTTTCTCCCCTGACTTCATGTCCGCGAAGACGAATAAACCGAGCTGCGGATGTTTTCGCTGGGTAAATAAACGAAAGTACCATCGTGAGAGACTATCGAATTTTCCCAACACCGATGTGACGCTACGTGTTTATGAGAGACTCCAGGCGCGTCGTTTGTATCTAGTTTATTTACTGATTGAATTTTATTTATTTTCCGTCTTTGATCCGCTTTACACTCTTCATTCATCCATCTAATCCATCGAATGTGATAAAAACAGGTCGTCCCGTGTTTACGAACTCTAATTAATCATCTCGCCTAAAGAGCCGCGAGAGGATATTTTTCTGGATCAATACAGCAACTCGTATGTGAAATCTTTGTTAATTAGAAATTAATTAGGTGTAGAGACAAGGGAAAAAAGTCCAAATCGATAAAGAGGCGGTTCATTCTGCGAGAAAGGGGGCCGGGGGGGATTTTATTTATGGGAATTAAGGGTACAGAGTCGATGAATTTTTTTTACAAAGAAGTATATGAATATATCGGACACTTTGAAAAAAAATCTTTATGTTCAAAAATCTATTCTCTGTATGTCGAGATGAATATTTATACAACGTAGAGTAAATATTGGGACAGTATCTTTCGTGATGGTAATATTCATTGCTCGAAAAGGATTGAGAAATCGCTTTTTTAGACGCCTGAAGCATATTGAATCACAGTATTGAATCTCCTTCGTCAGTATTCACTCGAATTGAAATTTATTATTGAAATTGATTTACTGTAAATCTCGAGAATGCTGATTTGTGCCTCTAATTTCTAAGGCGAGCCCTATCGTGAATATCTGTTTTTTTTTCCGTTTAACATTGTTATTTTATCGAATTTATCCTTTTATCTGTGCACAACATTGTTGAGCACAAAACAGTTGAACGAACATATTTGTATTTCGTCTTTTATTTTCGCGGTTAATTTGGAGTTATATAACTGTTTAACTATTCAATCGATATGGCGGTCCCCTAATTGCCGTGGGCGTTGCATTTTCATTAATTTATTGATTTTATTTAGCATGTTATTAATTTTAAAATATTAATTTTAAAATCGGTATTGATACCTAGGAAAATACTCCGCATTGCGCACGCTCGTTGAAAGCTCCACTGAAGGGATTTGCCTTACGCGATTAGTTTCGCTGGTGTTACTTGCTACATTGTGTCTGTTGTTTATGACATTGCGTTCTCGCGGAGATATAAACGTTGGAAGTCGCTGATCCACATATATGTACGTAGTACGCGCAAGCAGGTCTGATCGCTAATTTCCCCTGCAGAGAGAGACGGCGAAAGAGAATACTAATTTTCAGTTATCGCGGTAATCGCGGCTTTCACGGTCGCTCGGATTAACTCGTCGCGAATGAATCGCTTTATGTGAAATTAATTAGCTCGACGATGCACAGAGGGCTTCTGGAGTTTCAACATTCAATATCTTTGTATGTAAGCGTCGAGATTCCATTGAGCCAAAAAGGCCCGCTCCAATTTGTCAGATTAGATTAATTAGGAGAAAGAAAAACTTGATCCCTTGATCCGCATTCCCGCTCAATTCTCACCTTTGAACATATCTGTTAAACTGACATAACTACTTTCGCACAATCGAATGCGGTTCGTAGAAATTTAATGCTTTTTCATTGTCACATTGTTACTGTATTCGCGATTTGTGCCTGAAAGAATAGTTTGTACAACATACCATAAAAAGATGCTTTTAAAAGTAATATTTTAATGTATCAGTATCTATTCTAACTGGTAATATTTCAATTGCTGTTAGTTAATGAAATATCACTTTCCAATCGCATTTTATTAATTCATCTTGAACGGTCAGCAGAAAAATTATACATGATAATAGATGCTTAAAAATATCAGCTTTTCAATGAGACCTTAACCCATTAATGCCGGCTGGGATAGAAATTTCGCGTTGATCTCAATGTTATGAATTTTTATGAAAATGCTCGAAAATTTTAATCCAAAGTACATTACCAGGGATTTGCGAGATCGCTCTTTCCGAATCCGCTGCGAGAATAATAAAAAATGAGTGTTTGTATTGATTTGTAACGGGTTTTTTTTTCCAAAAAATGCGATTTTTTCTCGTCAATTTTTTTTTAAATCACGGATTTCCTCCTTGATAAAAATGTTGAATATTACTGAAAAGTACTCCAATCGTGTCCTCGAGACTTGTAATTTCAAAAATACATATCTGGACGTAAAATTTTCTGTACTTTTCAAATCTGTAATAAAAAATATAAGTTTTGCACCAAAAAATCAACGTTGGGCTCCGTTAAGCCCAAAAAGTACATCGGACCTAAATTTGGGGCCTACCACGTGAAAGAACTCGATCAACAGGACAACTTTAATTTTGGATAATTTTTCGTAAAAATGCACTCATAACGAGTTATTCGACGGAGTTTCCAAGAATCTGGCGATATCTATGGTGATATATGCATACGGTCGTCATATTGAAATTACTGAATTGCAAAAAATTTCAGAACCACATATATTTTAAGTACAAGTCTCGAGGACACGATTGGAGTACTTTTCAGTAATATTCAACATTTTTATCAAGATGAAATCCATGATTAAAAAAAAAAAATTGATGAGAAAAAATCACATTTTTTGGAAAAAACCGTTGCAAATCAATAACACTCATTTTTTATGATTCTCGCAGCAGATTCGGAAAGAACGACCTCGCAAACCCCTAGTAATGTACTTTGGATAAAAATTTTCGAGCATTTTCATAAAAATTCATAACATTGAGATCAACGCGAAATTTCTGTCTCAGCCGGCATTAATGGGTTAACGTAGCTTAATGCTACGTCGATACCGGGTTACATGGGTCTTAGGTACTTCAACTCTAAATTAGATCCTTATCACACATGTTTCCGTTTTATTACCTTCGCGCGCTGGCGGTGAATAAATAATTTTCAGAATATCGCAAAGAGTTAGGAACAAAATGACATCGAAAAGATACATGTTAGATTTTACCACAGTGATTTCATCCGCTTGATGAATCTCCCCTTCTCATTCCTCTCTTTCTCGTTAAAATTCTTTCCCCTTTTACCGCTCACAGTTTCGAAACTCTCGGTCTCTCGACAATGTCCCTCGAGAAGTAAGAAAGGCAGGTACATTTTGCATCTTCGGCAAGGCAATGCATCGTGTCCTGTTACAAGTTCCACTCATTATTATCGTACGTGCAACCGTACCAACAAGTACGTCGAGTTTGTCGCGACGAGTAGCTCGTGTCTCGTGCTCTCTCTCCGCCCTCCTCTCCCCCGCCTCCCTCCCTCTCTCTCTCTCTCTCTCTCTCTCGCTCTCTCGTAAATTAAACGTACGTAGGGGCAGACTCGCGACTCCGTAGAAACGCGCGCGCAATCCCGCCGTGTCGTAGGAAACGTAGTGGTGGTCGGTGCAGACGACGGCCGCATCCGACCGTCCGTAAACAGTTTACGGATGCATGCGTTTAAGCGCGAGTGAGCGCGTAACGCGCTGAATCACGAACAAAGGGTAATAGCGCTCGTAACTCGAATATTAACAGGGTCTGGCTCGATTCAATTTACCGCGGCGCGGTGGCCAAAATTGGTTCGTCTAACACCCCCGCCGTTGATCCTCGTCAGTCGCACGTTCACCGGCGTTCGCTCCGCCGACGGCGTCTTCGCTTCGCGAAGCCTGCCGTAGCGATACCGGACATTGGCCACGGATGCGCAAACACGTGTATACACATCGTCATCCACATACCCCTCTCACGTCGATACGCGTTCGTCGCGGCCGCGGACGCGCGCGCGCGCGCACTCGTGAATCTACACCTTCGCCGCACGAGCAGCTAGACGAAGTATCAACAGGTGCTGTCAGTCGGTTGTTTCGCTTAATCGGTTTCTATTCTGTCCGAGACTTCTAAGCTTCGCCCGGCAATTCCTGACACTCCCCTGGGGGAATCTTAGACACGCGCCAGACACCCGTTCCGCGCCATTTCCGCAGCGTCGGCTCGAGCGTGCAGCTTGTTAGAGCTTACAAATGGCGTTTAAACCTGAAGAAGAACAGGGAGTAGCGACTTGCCGGAACGACCGGGCTCGAGCGCGATTGTATAATCGAGATGCGACTCGACCACACTCGGCCAATTACTTCCGACCGCGAATTGACCTCTCTGATGACACGGAGTGTCGCGGATGGAAGTCCGCGTTTTGCGAGTTATCTCGTTTCCCTTTGTAATTTACCCCCGATGGCCACGTGACCCGCGGAGTTCAGTCGACTGAGTCGTTCTGCTGTCGCGTCAATTCCGATCTCTTTCTCTCTCTCTCTCTCTCTCTCTCTCTCTCTCTCTCTCTGTGTGTGTGTGTGTGTGTGTGTGTGTGTGTGTGTGTGTGTATCGCGAGAGCCAGTTTTGTGCTGTTTCATTCACATGCAATTAAAGGATACTCGATTCTGGCAGGATGAAATAATAAAACGCGTCGTAAACGGCCGGCAATGAGGTAAGTTTGGCACTCGTCCCGTTGGCCAGCGCCAAACCCATTCCGAGATTGAATCCCACAAAACTGACTGCGCGTCACGGTGTTATAATTAATTTATAATACCCCCTAATTGCACGGCCATGTCGGACGTGGCTGTCCGGACATTTAATTTGCTCGCTAATTAAACAGGCTGCGTCCTGTTGGAATGCAACGTGCGACCATTTCGCGCTTCTCGTCATGGTAGTCGCGCCATACTCCGAGTCACCCTCGCGAAAGCCTTGCGAGACGCGACGCGGAGATGCAATTCGTATCGCTGTTGCAGCGAAACTCACGAGCTTCGCTCTCATCCTCTTCTCTTTCCTACTTTTGTTATTATACAAATGTATAAAAGGCTTAACACTTGAGAGGACTTATCCCAGGACGCAAATAAACTTATACTTTTCTCTCTCTCTCTCTCTCTCTCTCTCTGTCTCTCTATCTCTGTCTCTCTCTGTTTCTCCCCTCTTTTGTACACAAAAAGGCTCGCAGTTCGTGAGATATTCGCAAAAACGTAAGGCAATAATTAATCTTGAAAAGAGTAGCTCCGAGACTCGTGTCTCCATGCGCAGTTATTGCTGTCGCTGCTGCTGTTGTTGTTTGGGCTTCCTAAAATTAGCCGAGTCTCATGAATATTTCTCATTTCCACCGAATATGAGAGAAGCACCGAATGCGCACGGGAGAGAACGATTCTATCTTACATCGCCGGACGAATATGCCGTCGCTCGCTCTCTCATACCCTGTCTCTCTCTCTGTCTCTGTCTCTCTCCCTCCCTCCTTCCCTCCCTCCCTTCCTCGTTCGCTCGCCGCTGTCACGTTTTCTCGCACCTGCAGTCCATTACATCTTCCGATGATTCGTGAGGCATTCGTAGCCACCCCGCGATTCGTGCTTTCGCCGTTACGTGTCCGGCATAGCTTCCGAGAGGAGAGGTAACATGTTGGTAAAATTGCAGTCGCTCGGGCACGAAAGTAGCACGCACCTGTAACACGCGGAATACGGAAGAAGGGGAGCGAGAGCGACACAGAGAGAGAGAGAGAGAGAGAGAGGGGAGGGCCGCTTATGATGACACTTGAAATACAGTCCCTTTCGCCGAATGAGCTTTCATATCCGGTCATAGCTGAAACGCAAATTCTCGCGGTCGAACACGGACACGCATGCGCGCGCGTACGGCAAATGCACGTGCGTTTTATATATTGCCATTATTAACACGCGATTTGCACGCGCGTGCATTCGGTGCTGACCGAGCGCTGGTCTGATCGTCGCAATTGCCGCACTGTACCGGAGTGTAATCATTTCATATGACGTGTAATCATTTTACGAGCGCTATTAGCGCATTATGCAATTATTACGGAAGTCCGGATGTGAACGGCCGGGCGCGCACCGGCGGGATGATTATCGACAGACAGGTAACGATATGTTGATGGGCCATTGACGACAGCACCGCCGATAATATAGCGCCACATACAGTGGGGTGGAATAGTATCGTTTATGTATTTTAGAGAGACAATTGACACGTGAAATGGTAGCGAGCGCGGTTGTACCTACGAAATGAAGTTGTTCCTCTTGCTCGAACAACTTTCAACACTTTGACGTTGTGTATGAAGTCACGCATGTCCTCGGTTTATCCCATTGATCGTGCCGATTGATTCGTCCGATCATTCATTCGAATTGCCGCTACGCTCGTAAATGTTCATTTTTTTCGCATGCGCGCGCGTCTCCCACGCGAGGACAATTTCGCGTGTGTATATTTCTGATTTTTCTTTTTTTCGCGTGGATCAATCATCACTTTTGCATGAACGTTACATCTGTATTATTTTTTCACTCCGCGTTTTATTTAATTGTCTTGCCACGTATCCACGTAACGGATAACCCCGCGCGTGAAAATGATAAAAAAGA